>NC_077233.1:116644574-116944574 GCF_027887165.1 Monodelphis domestica | reverse complement strand
GACTAAAGTCCAGTCTTTCATGTCATTGCTTACATATGAAATACTAGCTATACAATATCTTTTCTAATTCATAATGTTTAAAGACCCCTGCTCGCCCTATTTCAAATCCCAGCCTTGACTCTACTTTTCTGAAAGGTAATACTGAATTGCTCAAAACCAACTTATTTGAACACAAAATGGGTATATGGCCTGGACCTATGACTGCACTGGTATAGAAAACTCTCAGCTAAGTAAACTCTCTCTATCCCTACAGATTGGCATCATCTCTATCACTAGCATTCTTCAAGAGTTTCCTACCCTAGAACACTAAGAGGAGATATGATTTGCCCAGTGGCACAGTCAGCGTTATCAGAAGAAAAACTAGAACCCAGGATTTTGTGTTTCCAAGGTCAGTTCTTAATCCATCATACAATAAGCAAAGCAAAATACCTACTCAAAAAAATCTAAAATAGGACTTAATATTTATGCTCTCTGAAATTAATAGGATTAGATAAACTCATTTACTAATTTCAGTACCCCCTCCCCAAACCAGGGATAGCCTTCCCTCACAGATTTTTGAGAACAGAATCAGGACTGGGAATCCTGGATTCTGTTGCAGAAGGAATCATGAGCCATTTATTCTTAGCCTAAAATTGGCAGCCTTTACTTTGGGGGGAGGGGAGGGTTAATAGGACTAACAGAGTAACCAACATTAGGGATTATTTTCTCAGTGTGGGGTTAGATGTGTAATACATATGTTTGCCCTGAGGACTTAAAGCCACATACAGTAAAACTTTGTTAAAATGCCTTCCCCTTAACCATTTAACATTTTCCTGTATGTATTGTTCATTTTTTAAAGTTCCAGCCAAAAGTTTATAAAGCTACGTTCTCCCCATAGACCATTAGTTTCACGCTAATTAATTAGTGATACTGGTGTCTAAGATATGAGACACCAAACCACAGTTCAAAGTTTGGCTTCAAATCTGTTTCTCTAATTATTGACTACTTTCTGCTACTTTAAGTTCACTGACTAAAATCTTGGAAAGAGATAACTTTGGGGAACTGGGGAGAACTCAGATTGCAGGACCGTCCCAAATTTAATTGCAGGGTGTGGGGGCTGCAGCTCTCTGATGCACAGGATTTGTGGAGAAGCAAAACTAAGAAAATGAGATTTATGGGGCAGAGTGATGAAGGGCAAAGGAGAAGACTGGTTAAAGAACATTTCAGCAAGAAAAGGCCTTTATAACACATACTTGTCAGAAATTCAGTCTTAATATCTTTTGGAAAGCCATTTGAATTAAACATATTTATCACTGTAAAAAACATTAAAATAAGACTCCAGAAAGTTTTAAGGCAGCAGACCCGATTTGTCTTTGAACTTAGTGGAATCAAGAGAAATCATTGTCTCTTTATTTGTAGTAGTTTAAATTATACTATATGGATATACATTTTCCTCCACCAAGGAGGGTGAAGAATAAACAGATAGGCAGATAGATAGATAGATAGATAGATAGATAGATAGAGACATACATACATACATACATACATACATACATACATAGATTCATACATAGGTGAATGATGAGAGCAAGAGGAAAAGAGAGTGAGAGAGATCTCTTTAAGTTTACCCTAGTGTAAAATGACCACATTTCTAATGTACTTTTTCTATGCTTTCCCAATGTATTTTACATGTGTAATGAAATGAGGAGGAAAATTGAGGAGACCTCCCTTCTCAAGGCGGGGTTCAGAGGAGACCACTGATGTGTAGGGTTGGCTCAGAGAGAGGAGAGGGGATTTGAGGATTTTCCCCCTTCTGCCTTAGCTATGGCTGCTCTCCCAGATTTGCTCTTGTCCCTCTTGTCCCCCCTCCACTACACAGGACCAAAGGGTGTCCCCTGGATCTGTTCACTCACGCTTGATTCACAACTTGGGAAAAAGATAACTACTTTAATGTCAATTAAATCAGGGTAATACAAAGGAATAACTGGCAGGGAAAGAATGGGAAAGGAAAGTGGGGAAAAGGGGATCCCTCTCTCTATCTAAACTCCTTTTCCCTTCCTCCTCGAGTTTGGGGAGAACTCAGGCTTTGGCAGCCTAAGGCCCCTGAGAGAAAGTCAGGTTGACTCACCCTGGGTTCGGCCCCTTGGCCACAGTTCAAACCCAGGGCAACAGGAGCTGAGGTAAGTCTGACAGAGATTCCAAATATCTTTTCTCAGGTTTCTCTTCAGTGAGTCTTTTCAATTGTGAAGTGTTGGGAGAAAGGATTTCCAGTCACAAACAGGGAAAAGTGGGTAATGCTCAGGAGAAAGTCTTTTTCAACTTTCTACCTCCAGCTTCTCCAAAATGAGAGACCAACGCCTCTTCAGAAGGAACTTCCTGCTTCTCCTCAGAATTTCATCCTCCTGGGGCCCCTCCCTCATGGAGGTGATCAGATCCACACACTCTTCAGCCTAGCACTTTCTTATGTGCCAGCCTCTGTCACACATGTATGAATGTTTTGTTTCTACATACACACATACACATGTACACATATCCCTTCATATATGCATACAAAGAATTTATGCCTCAAAATAGAAAAAAAAAGTTTGGTGAGAAATCTTTTATTAAAAAAAGCAATTCTTCCTGAAAATAAGACTATATGTTATGTAAGAAATGACAAGTGAATGTGTGTCCTTCTCAAGGAAGTATATATTTCCAAAGATATTTATTTCTAGCTCCATCTGGCAAACCAGTGGTTCATATGGCAGTATCTGTTCTTGGGAATACAGGATATTAACGAATCAAATATGAAGAAAAGACAGGAAAAAGTCAAAACCTGGTTCAAGAAATTGAAAACATTCACTTCAATTAGAAATTTATTAAGCATCTACCATATATTAAGCCAGAGGTGCCAAAATATGTAACCCAGGAACCACATGAAACCTTTAATAGTCCCAAATGTTGCCTGAACCATTTAAAAATATAAATGGGAAATATTTAACAAAATACCCTAAAATACAATAAAACCTAGATAATATTAATATGTGTTTTTCTAAGTCAATATGCACCTACAGGTATCCTTGCATACAGTTTAGTCAACCTTGTTTCTATTTTTGTTTGACATCATTGAGCTAGACATTGTATTAGGGATACAAAGAAGAAGAATGGCATAATGCATGACTTCAAAAAGTTCACAGTCTATCATAAGAATACAAAATATATGAGAACCCTATCTAAATTAAATGTTTCTAAAGATACATTTGCTAAGAGCTCTCCCCCACCTCTAGTTTTCACTACCCACTTAGCACCTGATCTGATCTGTATTTATTGATCAAAACCAATAGGCCTTTCCTAACTCTATCTCTAATCAGTTTATTATTACTCAATATTCCCTTCATAGAAAATTGTGTAGTGAAAAGAAACATTTATTTTGAAGGCAGAAGCCATGAATTCAAATCTCAGCTCTAACATTTACTAGCTCTGTAACAGAGCAAGCCCCTGAGACTTTGCTCATCTGTAAAGCGAGTAATATGCCCATTCGACCTATCTCATAAAATGGTTTTGAGAAATGAACCTTTTACGTGTTCTAATATTAAACGTTATAGAAATGTAGAGCTACTATTAGCTTTCCCTAATCCCTAACATTGATAATGGCCTTTCCCCTTGAATATAATATACACTTTTTCCCTCAACTCTATTGTATTTATCATGCAATACTGGATTTTCTGGCATGAGCCTTAACTGTATTGGGGACTCTTGGTCTTTACCTCCAATTACTGACATAAAGAAGGGCATATTTACTCCCTAGAGGCATACATTTCCTACTTTGGGGGTCTGAAAACAAATATACCCCCAAACCACTGTCCTGGCACTTCTTTGTTTTCCACCTGCTGGCAAAATGTAGTGTAATCTTGACTTCTCACCCAAGTCAATACCAAAGGACTATTGCCTTAATACCCTTCTCTCAGAGAGTCCACATTACACCCCCAAATCTCATGAGGACATGAACAGATCTCTATCAGAATTGGTCATCCCATTTCCTAAAATAATTGAACCCACAGTTGGACTTTCTTCTGTGCATATGCTGCTATTCTTTCCCCTACTCACCTCCATGGGACTATTATCTGTACTGTTGGCCTTCCTTCCAATTGTCCTTTGTGCCACAACATCTTTTCCTGCCCCACCCATTGAAATAAACTCTATTTGTGGGTTCTACATATAGATTTTAAGGGAAAAATCCCTCGGAAAAGGAAGTCAGCAAATGAGGGGGAAAGACCTCATCATTATGTCACCCACCTGACTCATCTTTTATGTCTTCTATAAGCCCCAGGGAGTTTTTTTTCCCATTTGAATTAGTTTATTTAGTCAATTTAGAACATTATTCCTTGGTTACAATAATCACATTATTTCCCTCCCTCCCTTCCACCCACCCTTCCCACAGCCCACGAGCAATTTCATTGGGTATTACTCCTGTCCTTGATCAGAACCTATTTCCATATTGTTGACCCAAGGAGTTTTTGAGAGAATGAATATAATTCTTTGAGGCTAATGATCATGTGATTTAGCATGATACCCAACATGCTGAATGAGTGCAATAGAATGGTGAGTAAAAGAGAAAGAACAATGCGTGTGAATTGGTTATTGAATGTGTGCAGAGCAGGTATTGAGTACTAGGAAATGAGTTTCAGGAAGAAAGAGCATTTCTAGTATTGATCATCAGGGCCAGTTCATGTTCAGAGTGAATGAGGGAGAAAGGACATCCAAAGGGAGGCCCTATAAGTCAATGAGTGAGACGTGAGTTCAGCTTCCAGTCAGCAGGAGACAATCTCTGTCCAATCAGCTTATTGGAGAAGTCATGGGACTTAAGTCCTACTGCTGATCCTATAGAGGAAAATCAGAATTTTGAGAGTTTCAGTGTCTACCCACTGGATTTGTATGTGACTTTCTGATGGACAAATTTGGGTTCCTGTTATTCTCTGCATAGTAAAAGAAAGTCCTGGGGAAGGTAGGGGGAAGGGAGAAGAGTAGTACTTAAAAATAATTCACACTTGCCACATATACAATGTGTTGTCAAATCTAATCTTTTATACCATCATAACATCTTTCATAACTGCCCCTTCAGTCTACTAGTACAATCTCTTATTGCTGCTAGCCTAAACTATTGTGAAAACCTTCCCTTTGATCTCCTGCCTCTGGCGTCTCCCCACTCCATTCCACTGGTTATTCAACTGCCAAAAGAATCCACCTAAAGTGAAGCTCTGACAATGTCACCTCTATTTTGTGGAACATAGTCATTTGCACATTGTCTCCTTCATTATAATACATGTGAGCTCCTTGAGGTGAGAATCATTCCCCCCCTCTGCTTTGTTTTCCCAGTACTTAGTTCCTGGTACATAGTAAGAGCTTAATAAATGCTTCTTGACTGACCAATTGAATGTGAGAGTGTTTATAGGATCTTCTGAGAGACAGAGACAGAGATAGAGATAGACAGAGACAAAGAGCCATAGCTTCCGTCTTACAATTTTAGCTTAAAGTCCTCAGCTGTAATGTATTTCTTTCCTCATGAGAGGAGTGTACTCTGCCATGCTCTCTTAGTTCAAAGCCAGAGACTTTTATAGTTCCTTTAGAAAAGCAGCAGCCCTAGGCAAAGACCAACAAAAGTCATTCTTAGGAGGAAAAAAAAATAACTTCATCTTTTTCTTTTACCGAATGACCTGTCTTGTTTCAATAAGAAAGTTGGCTACTAGGCCTTCTATCTTCAGCAGGA
Organism: Monodelphis domestica; assembly: GCF_027887165.1. Taxonomy (NCBI): domain Eukaryota; kingdom Metazoa; phylum Chordata; class Mammalia; order Didelphimorphia; family Didelphidae; genus Monodelphis; species Monodelphis domestica. The sequence continues at coordinate 116,938,849 of NC_077233.1, read as the reverse complement.
ATTTTTTTACCCCAGGTGCAAGGCTCTTTAGTTCAAAGAACAGTTACCCCTAGCTAAGTAGCTAGAGCCCTCAGGCTCAAGTCTATTTTATTTGGGGGGGGGGGGTGTCCTGAATTTCCTAGTAATTAGATTTGAGTCTTCATGCGCCATCTCAGTCTAGTTAACCATAAGTATTCTGTATGTATATTCTAATTTTAATCCCCAAAGTTTAAACAATAACTGATCATCACATCATCTATATAAAGCCTATTTGCCTCAAAACTGCCAATATCAGATGCTCGTGTCCTCCAGGCTCTTAACCATGACGCTGTGAGGCTCACTCATGAGCAGTGAGCAGGGTAAAAGCAAAGAGAGAAAGCCAAGCCCAGGCTGCAAGGTCAATCAATGTCTTTCCTACCTTCCTAGATACATTCTTGAGCTTTCATATGTAAAGAGGATTCGGACACAAACTAACATTATCCTTTTCAGTGAAAAATGTGTAGGCCCTCCAGATGATGTGTGCTATATTACAATGTGTATGAGCATACAAAAAGAAGCATTTCTACAGCACTTTAAGGTTTGCAAAACTTTTGTACATCTTTGTCTCATTTGATTTTCACAATAACACTGTTGAGTTAGATGAAATTATCTTTCCCATTTATAAATCAAGGAAATAAGACTCATAAAGGTTGTCACTTCCCTAGGATCATAAGCTAGTGAGTGTCTGAAATGGGGCTTGAACCCTGAGTCATGATTACATGGCAATTATAGATTGATGTGAAGTATTGCCTTTGGTATTCTGACTAAGTGCCCTAATGCACTGTATGGGTTGCATATAATAGTACATAATTCTTTTTTTTTTAATTTTGTCTTTATTTTTTAATTTTTTTAAACCCTTACCTTCCATCTTGGAGTCAATACTGTGTATTGGTTCCAAAGCAGAAGAGTGTTAAGGGCTAGGCAATGGGGGTTAACTGACTTGCCCAGGGTCACACAGCTAGGAAGTGTCTGAGGTCAGATTTGAATCTAGGACCTCCCATTGCTAGGCCTGGCTTTCAATCCACTGAGCTACCCAGCTGCCCCCTAAATTTGTCTTTATTAAGCAAAAGCAAACTTTCTTTTTGCTACTAATATTCTTCTAGGAGGAAAGAACACATATGTAGAACATTAAATATGAAATATAAGCAAAGTTGTTTGTACGGAGGTAGCACTAGCGTTTTGAGTAATGTACTGTAGGGATTAGAGGAAGAAATAAGGATGATGGAGAGAAAGAGGGAATGGGATTGAGAGAATGAAGAGATCCTTCTTCTCCTCCCTTTCTTCTTGGGGGGGAGATAGCCAAACCCTATCTCCTTGAAAAGGAAGTATGTCTCCATAGAGAATGGTTTCTACGCAGATGGAGGACAGGAGACTAGAGAAGGAAGCTCTGGTAAGATAACAAGATGCCCCCTCGAGTTCAATCTATCCTTGAGAGGAAAAATGGTTTCTTATGCCTCTGTTTCCCCCAGGAACACTAACTGTTGTGGAAAGGAAACAAGACTGACAGTTTGTGGGGAAGGGGCCAACTGGGAGTGGCAGTTGGGTCTTGTGACTAGCACTTCCTTCCTGCCAGGAGTGACAGTTGGGTCTTGTGACTAGCACTTCCTTTCTGCCGGGTTGGATGGGCTTCCTGGTGTTGGAGGAGAGAGGAGTTCATTCAGCCCAGTCTGGTGTGGTGTATCTCTTTTGGTTCAGCCCAAAGATTCAGGCCTAATTACTTCTGAAGGTCAGAACTGTTCTTGTTTGCTTTCTGTCTACTGCTAAGATTCTGAATTCGACTAAGCAGGACTGATATAGAGTAGATGGGAGTGGGAGAACCCTCCGCCAGCCTCTGGGGCCTGGCCTTATACTCTGAAGCTAAGGAAAAAACTCCAATCCCAACTGGTTATTAAACTTTATATTATATGAATTCAAAGTAAGATAAGTGGACTATATTTTCTGGTCATAGAGGGAGCTGAACTTCAGTTCAGTCATTCAAAGACAAACAGACCATATTGGACTCCTGCTGCTTCCTCTCAGCAGGGGGCATCTCTCTCCTTTGCCTCACTAAGCAATATTCCCTCTCTTCCCTCAACTTCCCCCATACAAACCTCCCATTATCTCCCATTTTTCCAATCCCCCCATTTCCTTTCCCAATAAATATTACACTGTCAATTCCCTTTCAGAGTCTTGGGGCTATCCAACTGTCAAAGAGAGATGTCAATTCCTTGGGTCAGTCAATCCTGAATCCCTGAGATCTGGAAGTCAACCCCGTTTTGGGGGAGAGGCGTGACCCTCCCCAAATCTTCAACACCCTTAACTATGTTACTAGAAACTGGCCCAGACCTAAATCTTAAAAAAGAGGTGATTTATTAGAGTTAAAGCAGGGAAGATGTGGCAAGGATATCAGGTAGGAAAATGGGTAAATAAGGAAACCCTACAACTTGTCCCCTTTAGAAGATTGGCCCTCCAAAGTCTAGGAGTTCAAGGCTTCTCAGCCTTTCTCCCTCTTTCTTGCCAACTGCCTGTTAGTCCCTACTCCTAAGCTAACTAAAACTTGAATGTAGGAGTTCAGAGACAGGTAAGGGAGAGAGAGATGGAGAGAACAAGTATCTGTGGATGGCTCTCTTCAAAAAGTCCCATTCCACAGCCCCACTGAGGACTTTAAACTGTTGTCATGAAGGGCTTGGTTGGAGGTATTCAAGAGTTCAGGAAGAACAATTGATCTGCAAGGGAATAGGTTTCTTCTGAGTATCTGGGAATCCACCTCTCTTCTCTCCTTCCCCAAACCAGAAGTGACTTGTCTGTTGGATCTCACAGCCTCTGTTCCTTCCTTAGAACTCTCAGCTTCTTCTTTCCCTTCCCCCACTCTTCCTTCAGTAGGTCCCTTCCAAGACATGATCTCTTGTCCATGTAAAAATCTCTCATCTCTTATCTTACAGTAACCCAGATAGGTATTTTTCTTCCAATGGATGCAATTGAACTTTGAAGGGAGTTATAGATATCAAAAAGTAAAAGTGATGCAGAAATGAATTCTAGACCTGAGAGAAGGTCTATGAGATGGCCAAGAAAAGAGATGTTGTATGTGGAGAAAAAGAAGCAAGGCGGTTTACTGGAATGTAGAGTGGAGAAATGAATCTGGAAAAGAAAGATGGAACTGCATTTTGAAAGACTTTCCCTCACAAAGGAAACTAAAGGAGTATTTTTTATGCATAGAGGCAAGAAAGAGACACTAAGAGTTTACTATGTAGAAAAGTAACATGGCCTGGCATCCTTCAGTACTAATTCATGGCAACTAAATTGTACATAGATTGATGAGGAGAGAAACTGGAGGTTTAGAGAACAGATGGGAAGCTATTTCAATAGTACAGGTGAGAGGGAACCATGGCCTTAACTAAGATATTGACTGGGTGAATGGAGAGAAAATAATAGGAGTTTAACAGGAATTGACATTCACCACAATCCACACATTAAGCAGGACTGGAGTAAATCCTGATGGTGGCAGGAGTCTCTCCAAATAAGAAAATCTTAAATTTAAGGACTTTTTTCTGTAGTGGATTGGTGTATCTATGGACCTGGTTAACAAAAGACCTCAGATGGACGTAGGAATAGTAGTTTTCCCCAAATCTAATAATACTCCCTTTGAAAAAGTAGCCCAAGTAATAGAGGAGGCCATCTGGTAGATGACAATAACTCAGCAGAAAAGCAATTTAGTCATAGATGCCAGTCAAAAAAGAAAACCCTCTAGAAAACAAGTGTTAGAAACAAAATAGAGCTACAATGGGGAATGACCCATAACAGTAAAAGCTATAAGAAGACTGAGTTGGGAGCATGGGTGAAATGTTCAGGAAATTTGGGAAACTATAGCTGTTTGCATATGGGGTCTTTCCCTTTGTTATTTTATTCCATTTTAATTAAGTGCTCTTTGCATTGAATCAATGTATTATTTTAACATATTAAACATAAACTACATTGGCAAGGAGCTCCTAGGTATAGAAATGAAAAGGTTCTGACCCAGTCAATATCTCCAACCAGAGAAGGAACAAAGTGCCCTAGTCCTGCAGGGATTTAAGGAGCCAAGCTATACAAGGAGTTTTAATTTTCTGAACTTTCCTACCATGCTACAGAAGGCTTTTTTTCCCCATGTTTACACCTGGTTTATTCTTTGATTTAATTGATTTAAATGATCTGAATGCAGAGTTCAGATAAGCTTCACTCATACATAAATGAGGAAACTGAGTTGAGGAAAAAGAAGGCTTTCTTTTTACTACCAAAGGACAAAGTGGCACTCAAGCCTAGAGTTTAGGGCTTTGGGCTCTCATTCAGTACTCTGCACAGTATGCTATTAGGTTAGGCCACCCAACAAAAATCTTTCCTGGGTCAGGAAAAGATGGATTGTTAGATTTTTATGTTGATGATGATATTGATGATGATGATGATGTTGAATATGACAATGATAATGTTGATGGTGTTGATGATATTTATGTTGATGATGCCATTGATGATGATGTTGGTGGTAGTGGTGATGTTTCCCCCCATTTAAACCTTTCTGACCCTTCCTACTATAATGACTAAAATTTTCTTGGAGACTATCTCCAATGTCTTTCACCCTTCCATTATATTAGTTTTTTCCCCACTTCCCAACATGCATTTCTTTATACAATATATATTTACCCCATTTTGTTTCTTTTCCCATTTCTCTTAGTATTCTCCTCATTTTTATGCTCAGTTTTTTAATATATTTTTGACATAGCATCTTATACAGTTTGTCACTGAACCCTCTAAGTACATTTCTTCTAGCTACCCTCATGATAATAACAATTTTTAAGTGTTACCAATATCATCTTTTATTATAGGAATACAAACCATTTGAATTTATTGCATTTCTTTAAAAAATTTCCCCCCTTTCTTAATTACCTTTTGGTGATTCTCTTGAGTTCTGTGTTTGGGCATCAAATTTTCTATTTAAGTCAGGTCTTTTCTTTAGGAATGCTCTGAAGTCTTCTGTTGTATTAAATGAACATAATTTCCCTACAAAAATATAGTCAATTTTTCTGGGTATTTGATTCTTGGTTGTAGACCCAGTTCCCTTGCTTTCTGAAATATCATATTCTATGCCTTTTAGTCCTTCAGTATGTATGCTTGTTATCCTTTGTTATCCTAACTGTGGTTCCATGATATCTTCTTAGAAGCTTGTAGTATCTTTTTCTTGGTCTGGTAGTTCTTGAATTTGGCTATGACATTGCAGGGCATTGTCAATTTGGGATTAAATGTAGGAGATGATCTGTGGATTCTTTCAATCTCCACTTTTCCCTAATGTTCCAGAATGTTGGGACAGTTTTCTTGAATAATTTCTTATAGAATGATATCTGGATTTTTTTCTTTTGTGATGATTTTCTGGTAGTTCAATAATTCTTAAATTGTCTCTTCTGGTTCTATTTTCCAGGTCTATAGTTTTATCAATGAGATAGAATCTTCATTCTTTTGATTTTTTTTTTAATAGAATCTTGCTGCCTTGTGAAGTCATTTGCTTCTAGTTGTTGGATTCTAATTTTTAAAGACTAAATTTCATTCCTGGCTTTTTGGTCATCCTTTTCCTTCTGTCCTATTTTTCTTTGTAGGTCATCTTTCACTTTCTTTGACTCATTTTCAAGCTTGTCAATTCTGGCTTTCCAGATACTATTTTTTGGTTTTAGTTCATTTGCCTCTGTTTTTAGATGACTTATTTTGCTTTTTAAGTTCTTTTCTCAATTATCTCTAGCCTTTCTTAATTGTTTTTTGAATTGTGTTTTGAGTTCTTCCAAAGCCTGAGTCCAATTAACTGGAGTTTCTGCACTTTTGCTTGGTGTTCCTTGGTCCTCCTCTATTTCATTTGTTCTTTGTTCATTACTTGGATAGAAGCTGTTAATGTAATTTCCTTTTTTTTCTGTTGTTTACTCATATTTTTTCCTTCTTTGCCTCCTGTCATTGGCTGTAATCTTGCCCCTCTGATTATTTACTGGATCTGTGTGTTTGGACTATTCTATCCTGAAGAGGCTTCTTATTTGCTCTGCTTAGTGACTAGATTAGGCTGATGGAGTATTAATGAGCCCTAAGGTCAGATCTTCCCCAATTGGCAGCAGAAGCTAAAAGTGCAGTAAAGGTGTGGAGGCTGAAGAATAGCACACAATTCTAACATGAATAGCATTCATTAAGTCCCATACATTGCTTCTGTATGCCCTAATTGTTAAATGGCTACTTATGTTCACTATGGGAAAGGCTAAAAAATGTTTTGCAACCCTCAAAGGGCTATATGTGCTCCTACTTTTAATAATACTAAGAGTTGGACTTGAGAGAAGGAAAGAAAAGACAAATATAAACATGAACTATAATACTAAGTAAAATAATTAAAATAATAAGGGAGATAAAATATTATGGAAGTTCAGAGGATGAAGAGAACTTCTGACTTCATAGTTGCTCAAGAAAGATTTCATGAAAAAGAGGATGAGAAGCAGCAAGATGTTGTTGAAAGAATACTGAACTGAGAACTTATATGCCTACATTCTAGTCCCCACTCCACCATAACTTATGGAACCATGAACAAGCCACAATATCTATATGAACCTCACATTACTTATTTGTAATATGGGAAAATAATATTTGCATCAACTATGTTAAAGAGTTATTTTATAATTATATCGGCTCAGCCTATCCATGAGCAATTAATATTTTTCCCAATTGTTTGTGTCTGACTTAATTTGTGTGAAAAAAATTTGTGTTCATATAGTTGCTGGGGTTTTTTCTGGGTAAGTATACCGATTAAGTATTTTATATCGTCTACAATTATTTTATGTGGAATTTTCTTTCTCTTGATGTTAAACTTTATTGATGGTATAAGGGTTAAATTAGGAGTTTTAACAAAATAAGAGAGCAGCTTTTAATAATTTAAGGTTTAATGAGAATGTAGTAGAATTGTAAAATAATATTATCCCTTTAGGCCAGAGAAAAGAAAATTTCTAACAGCTTTTAACAATTAACAATTTAGTTCAATTAAAACAGAGATGGAAAAAATATAGTAAAGAAAAGAAATATAGGAAAGAGGAAGAGAAAGAAAATTTCTTAATGTCTATACTAGTTATCCTATAACTACCTATCATTACTACCGAAAACTGCCTATATCTACCTATAACTGCCTATAACTATTGCTATTAACAACCACCCCACAAAGTTACAACCCATTCCACCTCAATCAAAACCAACCCCAATTAGGAGTTGTTTAATACAACCCCAATTAGGTCTGACCAGCCACCTTCCAAAAAGTTCAAGAAATAAAAAAATAAATAAAACAGAGCAGCCCAAACTAAAAGCCCCAAACCCCACAAACCAAAAAACCCCTCAAAAGTCTAAAGCCAAAAGCCCTCTCAGTAAACTCAGGCCTGCCTTTTATATTCTAGCAACTAAATACCAACTACCAAACCAACACTGCCAGCAGCTAACTTCCGCACAACTTCCAGTCCTAACTCTCAGCAACTGATAGCCCCTAACCAACTGATGGTGGCCCCTTATATACCTTTTCCTACCTCATTTCCTGTCTCTATCATTCCTCCTTCCTGTCTCTATGGTTTCTACTTCCTGTCACTGTGGGCTAATTAATCCCTACACACCACTATGGTAAGAGGACCTCCAGGTCTCCCATTAAATTAAAAAAAAAAAGGAATAAAAAATTTCTTTTTACAGTGGTAAATATAAATGCTGATGATTTAAGTGGGTTTATTTTGTATCCTGCAACTTAGCTAAAGTTATTCATTGTTTCTATTAGTTTTTGTTTGATTTTCCAGGGTTCTTTATATATACCATCATATCATCTATGTTACAGAGTTGTTATAAGGACCAAATAAGATAATGTGTGATAGCACATTTGTAAGCCATAAAGTACTTTTATGTGTGAACTACTATGATTAGAAGTATAATGTTAGTGGTAAAAATAATTCTAGCTCACATTCATATAATTCTTTATGATTGAGAACTAAACTAACTTTTCCCCACAATGTCCCTTTGAATTGATAAAATAGGTGTTTTCCTCATTTCATAGATTAGAGGAATGAAGTAATCAAGTAGTAATTGACATAGCTAAGACGCAGAATTGGATCATCTGAATTCAAATGTGGAGACTGAATGCAAATCGAAGCTTATAGTTCTTCACTTTATTTTCGTCATGAATTTTTCTGTAGGGTAAACAATGTTCTATCTTTCACAACATGATGAACATGGAAATATGTATTATATGATAACATGTTCAACCTATATCATATAACCTGCCATCTTGGGGAGGAGGGAGGTAAAAATTATAGATCACAAAATGTCAGAAATTTATATTTAAGATTGTATCATCTTGTAAAATGTATTATAAAAAAGTTAATATTTTTAATTGCTTTTGTTATAATTTCAGAACTAAAGTTCTCCAATAACTCATTCTGGATAGAGGGTGGTGCTTAATTCTTGAAGACTATTCCAGTGTAGTAACATAGTCAACTAAATTGGAAAGGCTTTGGGTATAGGTTTTATAGCAAACAGCCATTTGAATCTCAACTCTTGATAAATAGTCTAAAATGAACCGGGCCTGACTTTTCATGCTTTTTTTGCTTCCTATTTCTGCAACTCAGAGTCTGTCTCTTTGTGTTTATATGAAAATTGCCCTTCATATATTTTCTGGCACATGTCAGCCTTGCCTCAAACAGCACAAATATGAGGAAGCTTTGGTAGCCGCTTTAAAATGGGGGATGGGGGGTCTTTTGATGTATTGATCAGTTACACGGTTTTTTTTTTGCTTTTATTGTCTTTAAAAAGTATTTTTTGTTTTACTGGACATCTCTCTTGGAAAGGAAGGCATACTGGAAGGAGGTAGCATGGTGTAAAAAAATCAATAAAAGTTTATTTTTGAAAAATAGCCAACCTTTTCCTGCTTTTCAGTGAAGCTTGCCTTTAGGGTAAAAAGACTTGGGTGAAGAACTGACCTTGATGCCTAAGAAGTAAGTGGAAGTTGGAGAGTTGAGCAAACAGGAAGAAAGTACTTAGTATCCAACAGAGGAGAGATAGTATAGTATAATGAGAGAAAAACTATAAGTGAACCTATCAGAAGATGAGGACTGACCCAGTGAAGTGGTACAAGTCAGGGAGACAACACTAGAGATTCATAGCTCTAAGTTAGTAAGGGCTGGCCCAATGCACCAGACCTACCCAGAGATCTCTTCTGGTACCAAATAATGCCTCTTTCCCTGCTTCCAGTTAGATAGGTGTGCTAGCTTTCATTTCAAATCTGTAGCTTTCTATGTCAACTTCAACATCAAGAATTGTATGCTTACAATTTTATAGTGAAAAGATGAGGAGGGAAAGATTCCTCATTCTTGGGACATAAAATGCTTGTTAAGCAACAGCTGATGTGGAGGGCTTGGAATTATTAGGATAAAGTGGGAGGATATTACTAGATTATAGAAGTCTGGTATATGAATTCAAGATTTCACTACTCCTTAAAATTATGCACTGGTGAGAGTAGCTGGCTGGAAGGAACAAAGTGTGGGCGAACATACTTTCATTTTTGAATCACTAACCACCATTCTTGGTGGGCTGGATTTGAAAAAATGCCATTGCCTTCTGAATGAACAGAAAGCAGAAATAAAGTCATATCTACAAGAAGAAAGAGTTTTCCCCTTCCCCCGCCCTAAGGTACTGGCAGTTTAGCCTGTCTTGCCTGATAATCCTAACCACTGCCCACATCAATATCTAACAAAAATTGGCTAATGTCAGCAAAGAACCACTAGAAACAGTTTTGAGGGAGGAGTAATGAAGTGCTCGATAACAAATATGGAAGATAGCATTCCTAGCTTTTTGTCATTGTCATTAAAATGAAAGGATCACTGTTTGAACATATTATATATATATATATATATATATATATATATAAGAAATATACCTCAAAGTGATTTAAAATGCCCCAGAACAATAAACCATCCATCAGTATAGCTGAGTCTGGATATCCATTTGTCTGGTGTGGGTTCCTCTACAGATACAAGTTATATTCCTAAGACTTCTTCCAACTCTGTGATTCTTATAAAATAGAAAAAAAAAAAAAACCTCTCAGATTAATCTAATTTCCTTCATAGGGAGATTGATCAATTTCATAGGTATTTTGAAATGTTAGATTGCAATATATATGCCCACATACACATATATACACCTATATGGATATAGATCTTGACTTTAATCACTCTTTGACTTCACCAAATCATATCTTTCAATGATTTAAATTGTTTTTTAGATCAGATTGTCTTAACTATAGTATAGAACTAGATGCTTTTCTTTACAAGTAGTAAACAACTATTCAGTTTCAAATCTATGAAGTAAAACTATACTGTGTGTAATTAGTTGTGGGCCTAATACTATTAAATATTTGTTTTTAATATGGATTAACATTTTAGTGTTTTGATTCCACTGAATTGAAAAAATAGGAGAAGGAAGATTACCAGGCACAGTATTAATTCTCTATGTAGATTTATGGGAAAACTTGGACAAAAATTACACAGGATTAAAAGGCATAGGGTAGGGGAGGTAGCCATCTGCATAAATTCAGTTCAATTCAACAAGCTTTTATTAAATATATGCTATATGTAGGCTCTGTGAGGGGGTGCTGAGCACTGGGAATTGTCCCACAAAGTACCCATTCAGATACATGAATATGGTCATCACACCAGGTCAATCATTCCTTCTCAATTTCCTTTGCTGTCATTTTCCCAATCCCTACTGCTAAATATGAGAAATGCTTAGGCTTTATTCTGAATCTTTTCTTTTCTTTTGGTATACTATCTTTCTTATTAATCTCATCATCTCGATGTGAGTAACTCCCAAATTCTAAATATCCAAGTCTCATGTCTCTCCTAAACACCAGGTTTGCATTTTCCAGCTAAGAGCTGGATATCACCACCTGCATGTCCCAGTGGCATTTTGAACCCAACATGTACAAGATGGATCTCATGATATAGCCTCAATCCCATGTCTGTCTCTCCACCAAACTTTTCTATTTTTTGAAGGTGTCAACATATTTTTAGCTACCTAGGTTCAAAACTTTGGAGTCATTCTTGATTCCTCCTTATCCTTTATTACCACTACCTTCATGTCTAATTAGATGCCAAATATTTTATTAAAAAATATTGGTTTTATTATAAACTTGATGAGATTAAAAAAACTTGAACATATCTATATACAGAGAAAAACAGAAAAAAGTTTTATATGAAACCATGAACCTACCATATATATATATTTTTTTTTTGCTTCTTTAAGTATATGTAGACTTTAATATGATAGTGCTGACTCATACTTTCTTGACCCCTACTTAACTTCATTCTTTCTTCTATGAATTTTAAATGTTTTGTTGTTGTTCTTTTCTCCTTTTTTTAAGTATCACTATCACTGACCCCTATTCTATTATGCCCTTCCTTCTTTAACTGCCATTTTGTTATTAAGCCATTTTCAGTGATGTCTGACCCTTCATGACATCATTTGGATTTTTCTTGGCAGGTAATAGAATAGTTTACTATTTCCTTCTCTAGCTCAAATTACAAATGAAGACATTGAGGCAAAAGAACAAGGTTAAGTGGTTTACCCAGAGTCATAATAGCTGGTAAGTATCTGATGTCAGATTTGAATGCAAAAGATAACCTACATTATAACAAATAAATATGATCCAGTAAAACAAATTGGTGACTCTTATTGACTCCACTTACATCTTGTATATATACTCTACTCACAAATTCTCTACTCTAGTACCAGCCCTGATGCCTCCTACCTAGAGTATTATAATCTTCTCATAATTGGTCTTCCTGCTTCCATTCTCTCCCCTTCCCTATTCTTTCTTCACCCCAGCTGCGGATGTCCCAAAAGCATTCATTTAACCATGTCTCACTCCTTCTCAAAAATCTTCAGGTAACATTCCCATTATGTTCACCATTTTAGACAGCATGGGGGCCTCTGATTTAAATTATGATGTGCAGAACTCTAGAATAGTTCCAAAGGATAACAATGAAAATGATGAGAAAAAGTGGGAAAATGGACCCTGAGGAAAAAGGCTAAAGGAATTTAGGTTTCTGAACTCAGAGAAGAGAAGGCTAACGAGAGGCCATCTTCAGGTACAGTAATAAATAATGTACACATGATTGTGAACAGCTGTTGTCCATTTATACAGCAGACAAATCACAAGGGAATGAGCTTAAATTGCAGCAGATTAGGCAGTAGGATAAATTTCCAGGCTACAGATTTTCTAAAGCACCAAAAAGTTTGTGAAAGAATCACCTCCTTGGGAAATTCTGAAGAAGAGTACAAAGAGCCAGGCTGATTTCAGGGAGGTCTCACTTGCAGATAGGAGGATACATCTGATGACCTTTCAGAGTTCCTTCTAGACTAAGGATTCTTTGAATCTGAGTAATCAGAATCAAATGTAACTGTGATCAAATGCTGTCATTAGTTGTGACTTTAAATGTGTCACTTTTTCATAATGAGCTATGCCATTATCAACACCCATAAAGGAACCAGGGGAGGACATAGGTGTATGTAAGTATGTATAACTGTGTGGCATAGTGGATAAGACATCTGGCCTTGGATCTAGGGAAATTTGGACTCAAATTCCATCTTTGACACATACCTGCTATGTGACCCTGGGCAAATCACTTAACCACTCAGATTTCTAGGCAACTCAAAGAGATATAAGTTGTAGAGAAGGTGCCAACCTGCATTAGTAGAGAGAATCTCCTCATCAGGAAATCCCCAATACCAATGAAATCAGAGGTCCAGCCCCTATTTCTATGTATTTATATATGTGTATCATAGTGGATAAATTACTAGGGCTCGAGTAAAGAAGATCCATCTTCCTGAGTTCAAATATGACTTCATATACATCTTAGCTATGTGACTCTGGGCAAGTCACTTAACCTGTTTGCCTCAGTTTCCTCATCTATAAAATGAGCTAGCAAAGGAAATGACAAAATCATCCAGTATTTTTGCCAAGAAAACCCCAAATGTGATCACAAAGAGTTAGACACAACTGAAATGACAGAAAACAGTAACTTACATGCTTGTGTGGATATTGTATGTGTAAATGTACATGTATGTGAATATATATGTGTGTGTACATACACTCACACAATGGTGGCACATAGCTTTTTGATTGAATGAAGTTTGATGTGTATATGTGTTTGTGTGTGTGAGAGAGAGAGAGACAGAGGGAGGGAGAGAGAGGGAAGAGAGAGAGAGAGAGAGAGAGAGAGAGAGAGAGAGAGAGAGAGAGAGAGAGAGAGAGAGAGAGAGATTGAGAGAGAGAATATACCAAACATTTGGAGTAGGGTGAATATGGGTCTTTAGTTTAAAAACTAGGGTCTTAAGAGTAGAGAACTCCAAAAACTGCCTTTAATACAGTACAGTGAAAACACAGAGTATGCCATATGAATCCCGCTTGGGAAATTTAAATAAAGAGCTTTAGATATGTAACGTGATTTGGCAAGAGCCTGATTTGAATGTGGTTGTGAGGTCCCCACGAGCCACATATGCTTTTACTAAGCTGCGCTATCCCTCCCTTTCATAGCCTGAGCTCTTAAACCATTACTTTATATTTTCTAAGATTACCATTCTAAGCCAAACCAAAGTTGTTAACTCTGGATAAAACCATCATATTATGAAATTAGAGCTCATCCTGAGGAAGAGGGGGAAAAGGATGGTTAAATCTAACCCCCCCCATCTCTTCCCCCCTCTTTCTCCCCCAAAACACTGGAAGAAATAAAGGAGAGACAGAGAGAGAGAGAAGGAGAGAGAGAGAGAGAGAGGTCTGCTTATGATTATAAATTGAACTTTGAACTATTCCTATTGTTCCTGCCAAGGATTTTTGAAGGCTAATGTAAATATATGTGTATATGTACATATATTTTTACATTAGCATTCATATGTATATATGCATATTTATTTTGTGTATGTATAATCAGAGCTGCTAAGATATTTTAAAGAATGTACCATAATGCACCAAATTTTTTCTCCTTCCTTATTGTTAAAGATAATATGCCTTTCTAACAAAAATGCTTTCAAGATGTAACCATATTTTGAAATGCATATCATAGTACATCCTCTGCAAGCCTGGAATTTGGAAACAAAGAACTTGCCTTAATCTGTTATTTTTTTCTACCTGATGAGCAGGGTGACAGTGCTGTGAGAGGGAGGTTTAGACATGTCCTTGGTCTCCATTCATTTTTCTTTCTGTTTCTTCATCAAGTGGAACCTGACAACCTGGCCTTCTAAACTACATCAATTAAATGGGGTTAATAACATAAACTCTCACACCATGTCCAGAACAAGCCAAGACAGGAAAGGCTTCTTGACATGACAGACAGACTTCCAGGGTTACTGCAGAACTAGTAGGGCTATAGAGGATTCCTGTCTTCTCTAGGGAAAACTAGCCAAAGAGATTGGGTGCATAAGGCTTATTTCACTTCATTCTTTTTTATATAGTTAAAAGTTATGTAAACGGGTTGGGGAGGGAACTCGTGATTGTATAACCCATAATTTTCAATCACCACATTGTTTCTGAGACATTTTTAATGTAACATTATCATTTTGACTGAAAGCAGACTGAAATAGGAAGACGTTATCATGACCCATGTTGCTATAGCTTCACATATAAGAGATGGCGAGCTGCTCTTTCTCTGATGAGAAAGTCAGCAAGACAGATTTGTGATTCTGTAAGAGTTGAGACAGTCCCATGAGTTAGCATTTCCCAAATAATTAGAACTATCAAACTACTAATAGGATTTGAAAGGATGAAACTTTTTTCACATTTCTGTTGTCTGCCAATATCTGGAAATACAAATTATTCATTTTAAATAATCAAAGAATTCCATAGTTTAAAAGGACCTCACTTGTCATCTATCTAGTCCAACCCATAGTTAATAAAAAAAAAATAGCAAACTTTAGTGGTGTTTTAAGATTTGTGAAGTACATTCTCATTTATTTTTCTATGAGATCAGTGCCAAATGAAGAAACTGAGGGAGGCAAAAGTTAAGCAATTTGTCAGATCTTACGGCTATTATGTATTCGAAGCAGGGTTTGAATTCAAGTTTTCCCAGTTCTACATCAAATGCTTTATCTACACTGTTGCCCAGCTGTCTAGAAAAACGAAATTTCTTCTAACACAGGCTAACAAGTTGTTTTTCAGGCTTTGTTTGAATATCTCCAAAGGCAGCCACTAAGGCGGTCCTTTTAATTTTCTGATATCTCTATTCTTTGAGTTGTTATTAACCAATCTCAATTTGGAGAAAAATATGATATTTCAGAAAGGTCCAGAAAAGCTTCACATACATGATAGAAGCCAAAGCTAACATGAGTCAATGCAGGGTCATGGAAGAGGCAATATGGTGTAACAAAAAGAGCCCTGGACTAGGGGAAGACTTGGAATCTGCTCTTGGCTCTATCACTAACTAGCTGTGTGGGCGAGTTATTTAACCTCTCTGTATCTTAGGTTCCAGGTCTTTAAAATAAAGGGTGGGGAAGTTGTTGATGTGCTCCAAAGGCTTTAGCTCTTAAATTATATGATCTATGACCTATTCACTGGGTCAGTTATAAATCTTCACTGAGGAAGATCAATGTTTTGCCCTTCAAAGGTAAGTAGATTGAATTCTTTTTGGTCTGTTCTATAAGGTATACGAGAGGAGAACTTTTGGTATCCCTATTCTTTGGGGAGGTCAAAACTTCTATTATTATCCTTTTTCTGTAAAGAATTCTGGTCTTCAGGCATCCAGAGAAAGGCCTAACAAATCAATTTATTACTTAAGAATATCAGTCACTCAAAAAAGCCTTTCAAAAATCAACTCCTGGGGGCAACTAGTGGCTCAGTGGATTGAGAGTCAGGTCTAGAGACAGGAAGTCAGGCATTCAAATTTGGCTCCAGATGCTTCCTAGCTGTGTGACCCTGGGCAAGTCACTTAAGCCCCATTGCTTAGCCCTTACTGCTCTTCTGTCTTAGAGCCAGTAGATAAAACTGAATCTAAAATGGCAAGTAAAAGTTTAAAAAAATCAACCCCCTTCAAGTCCCCCAAAAGGATATAGTTATTAAGGATTTTAAGAGTCTTCTAAAGAAGCCTTTCCCAATGTTTTTTTTTTTTGCTTAGTAGTAAAAATCAAGCATCTATAATGCCTTAATAGATATGATAATTTTCTCCTGAATATGGTTATTTGAAATTAATAATTCATATTTCCAGAGTTATTGGCAAATAGCAGGAATGTGAAAAAAGTTTCATCCTTTCAAATCCTATTAGTAGTTTGATAACACCAATTACTTGGGAAATACTACTTACAGGACTATCCTGAACCTCCTTTCTGATTATTCTTGCAGAAATCATAAATCTGGTTTTCGTGTTTCAGGGTTTTCCTTTCATGTCATGGCAGAATTTTTAAAATTACCTTTGTCCAAACTGAGGTCCTCTCCACTACAAGCCTGGTTTTTCTTGTTTTCTCTTTCAAGAAGCAGTACTTGCAGTATGATGGTACTCAAGCATATGGGATATTGTCAAATGTCTCTATTAGTAAGCCAGACAAGCACTGTTTAAACTGCTAACTTTGGGAACTATAGATGGAAAATTATTACAGTTAAACAGTGTACAATCTTTTCTAAATAAGGCTTGAATAAAGAAAACTAGAATAAGACCAAAGAATCTGGAATCAAATGATCGCTAAGGTCCCTAAGATCTAAACCTGATGTCCAGATAGGATTCAAGATCCTTCTATCTTTTTCTCTTTGAATACCAGCATAGAAAAAAATGATGTCCTTTCTTTGACTCCTTTTTTTCAAGTCTTGCCTCTTAACTATTTCAGAAGCCACTCAAGTACTTATTCATTGAAATATTATAGCTATAACTAACCTTTATGCATTACTTTAAGGTTTGTGATGCATTTTAAATATATTTTCTCATCTGATTCTCACCACAATGCTGTGAGTTAAGTACCATAAGTATCATTGCCACCCCTCGATTTTATTGAGAAGGAATCTGCAGCTTGGGGAGGTTGGTTGACTTGACCAGGACCACATGCCTAATGACTTATTAAGTTTTGTGAAAATTTATTTTTTATTTACTGCATTAATTCCTATTTATATTTGGGAGAATTACTGTGTATTCCTGAATCTGGGATCTGGGTTTAAGATCCCACCTGGTCTGCTGCTTTTTGCATTTTCTTTGTCCTTGGGAATCCCAAGGAATGTCTGCCTTTTGAACAGAATTTGGTTAATAGATGAAGGAGAATAGGATTCTTTCCTTGGGCACATGACCTGTCTACCTATAAGGATTAGTAGAGATGGATAGGTTCATGGACCATCTCTTAATTAGCCATCACCAATTAAAGATGTTGTAAGGCAGGCAAGGGAAGAGCTAGATAATGAGCTCCTCAAAATCTATTTATTAAGTGACCTGATCCCACTCAAGATGTCCCTTGTCAGTCAGAGAACCGTGGAGATCTATATCACTTTATCAGTCATGCTGTTGGCCTGAACAATAAATCTGATATGATTAACAAGTTTATATTCTTAGCCAAAATTAGTCTCTCAAGATGATTTTAATCAGAACAGTTCAAAACCAGGTCTTCCTAATTCCAAGCCCAGACCTCTCTCCACTAGCCAAACTTGGTTGGTTGGTTTTTATACCATTAGGAAAAAGGAATGGAAATAGTGTTTAATAGATGCATAACATAACTATATATCATTAATTGAATATTATCTCTTCAATTAAGATATGAGCTCAATAAAGGGAGGGACTGTATTTTTGCTTCTCTTTGAATCCTTTCTACTTTACAAGGTACCTGATACTAAGTACTTAATAGATGCTTGTTGATAGACTATTTGATTAGAAACTTTTATCTTGTGGCAAGGCTTCATAAGAATTGATTTTTGAAAAATCATCTAACTAGTTCTGACAACACCTTCCACAATTAGTACTGACCAGTATGAATTCTTTGAAATCTTGGTACTGAAATAAGGTTCTTCAAGGCTTGTCAACTTCTTCCTTGATTGATTAATTAATCCCCATTCATTGTGAGGCCAGATGTAGGTGATTACCCATTTTATACATAGCATTTCGGTGACTGAGTGAAATTAGAACTAAACCACTGAGTGTCCAGGAGCAAAACCTTTACTGAGAAACCAGTGGGAACTGCATGAAGGAGCCAGCAGGGGAGAAGTAATAGAATGCCACTTTAGATATTGTGTCCTTAGCCTTGCTAGGGTCACATTCTGAATTTCACATTCCAAGAGGAGGATACTTGATCTCCAGCTTCCCTAAAAGAATAATCAGTAACCCACATAGAAATGGAGCAGACAGAGAAATTCACTCACCCTCCAAACACAACCCAGTGAAATAAAAGAAAGTAAAATAGAATGTGACCCAAGAACATCTAGTTTGCTTTTTCACCCAGTGGAACATGTTGTCTCCAAAGACCTCAGGGTGCCACACTAAAGACTTTCAATAATAAACATTCTTCCAACTTCTTCCCATCAGAAAATATCCAGGGAGAAGGCAGAGGGCTGAGACAAGAGAATTAGGAAAAAGATATTGAAATGGGTTAGATTTATGGTTTCAATGATGCAGGGAAGTCCCAGATGAGAAAACACTCTCTACTGGTACATATTGGCACTTTCTCTATAACTTCCAGCCTTAGAAAGATTGTTCATATCTTGCCTCTAACACAAATTGACTGTGTGACCTTGGATGAGTCCCTCTACCTCACAGATCCCCAGACAACTCTCTAGAAAGAGAAAAGTAAAAAGAGAAAGAAAGGAGGAAAGCAGGGGGAGGAGAGAAGGGGAACAAAAAGGGGAAGGAGAAAGGCAAAAGAAGGTAAGTTTGACTTTGAAGAGACACAGGACTTTATGATTATCAGGGATTGGGGTTGGAAGGGGGTATATGGAGAATCCTGGCCAGTGCATTTGTAGTTTGGTGTTTATTAATTAACTTTTCCCTAGTTTCTTGAGAACAAGATCTTGGTGAATTAAAAAAAGAAAGAAAGAAAACCATGCTATCTCCAAAATAATTCCATTAGCCAGTTCCATCCATTTAAGGTGATTCATGCCACTTCTGATAGATTCTGAATCACATAACTTCTAATTACTGTTTTAAACTGAAAGCTCTCTAGTCAGCCTCAGAAAATAGATCTCTGATCTCAGAATGTCAGAACTGGGTGGAGCTAAAGAGATCATATGCTGTAATCCCATCCTTTGACTGAATGAGGAAACTGAGGCTTTAAGTCTCCTCTGTGCTTCCAAAGGAAGATTTTCTTTCTCACAATAGTGCTTTCCCTCAAACCTAAAACACTCCACCAACTGAAGCCAAATATTTGGGTTGTTGAATCACTACCTGTTCCCATTATGTACTAAGTGCTGTTCAGCACTACAAATAGGGAGACAGTGATGTTTTCCTAGGGCCAAATTGAAACACTAAAGCAACCAGCCTTTATCATTGACAGGTATGCACAATAAAAGTAGGAATGCAGGCCAAGTATATGAAAAACAATGACCTTGCCTTGTTTTCTTGTAGCTCAAATTTATTTTTCAGGTTAAACCAGAAAGTAGCTTGAGAATATCTATTCTAATAGCTCTAAAGGAGGTCCAAAATAACCCCCCAAGACATAGAAGTCACAAAGAAAAGATATAATCTTTATCTAATCCTGAGAGCATTTTGGTTACTTTTTTTTTTGTTAGCTGGTTATTATGGCTAGGATTAAAGAGTGTTAAAGAATTCTTATTAGATAGAAGTTATTTACTATTCACTAACTTCTAGCACAGCGGGCCTGAAGAGGAGATCCCAGGAACTAGAGCAAGGAGCAACACCCAGCAGACTAGCTTCCAGGTACCAGAAGACTAGTAGAGCCAAGCCTACTATGAGACCATCTAAGACTAAAGGGAGCGTGTGCAATTGAGACTAGAGGACCCACAGAGCACAGCATCCAATGGAGAAACAACACTCAATGGGGAACAAGCCTGATGAGAACAGCCCAGTGACATCACCAGAAGACAGCTATATAGTTTCTATAGGGAGAAAGACCTCCTCACTTATATGGTTTAGCTACACATGTGCCCTAACTATGTGCCACTCTCATCCCTATATGAGCCTATTCTACCCATTGATGGTAGGTATTTGGGGTAGGCTGTACTTTAACTTTCTGACAAGAATGTTCTCTTGCAACTTTTCTTACTATGTTATTCATTAAATACCTCTTTTTTCAGTACTAATTATATGTTCTGACTGACTGGAGAATAAAAGCATATTGGTGGGGGTTCTTGACACAAGATTTGAGGATATTAGGATCCACACAGTATTTTGAACCTGAGCTTCTTCTAAGTGATACCTTCATTTTTTTTACATGGTTCTTCTCCTCCCTGACTCACTCAATGTTTTTAGTACAAGCCTTGGTAAGGCAAGTGAAACCCTGGAAAAATTGAAGCATTTTATCTATCTGTTCTGTCTATCTAAGTTGATGATCAGGAGAAAAATTTAAATATATGATCTATCTGTTCTGTCGATCCAAATTGATGACCAGCAGCCCAAGGGGGATGATGTGGGGTGGGAGGAGAGTATTTTCTACAAGGAAAATACAATCATTATATTTTTATTGTTTTGCTTCGTGAAAGGCCACATGCCACAAAGGACAATAGGTCCCTTCAAAATAGGAAAACCTGGATTCAAAGGCAGCCCTGATATACTTTTTATGTGACCCAAGGCAAGTCATTTAACATCTCAGTGCCCCCAGGAAATTCTGTAAGAATATAAATTACAGATAATTTATAACACATTGAAAGTAACAATAACAAAAATGATTACACATTTATAGAGTTTCAGTGTTTACAAAATATATTATTCATGACAACACTGTGAAGTAAGTAGCATTCCTCTCCATCAGCAGGCAATTTCATTCTAGAAGTGCCCTCTTCCAATAAAAAGGTTAAGACGAAGGGCAGCTAAAACAACAACAAAAAATTCTTCTTAATGCTGAAATCTTTTTAAAAATAATTTCTATTCCTTATTTTACAATGTTGTCATGAATATATGCTTTACAAACACTGGAGCACTAGATATATGTGAGTTTTTGTTGTTGTTGCTTTAAATATGTGTTATATGTAAAGCCTTTCAACAATCTTTTTTTTTCACAACTAGGTCAATATTTTTGTTGTGCAAAGCTTGTAAGACACTCTTTCACAGCTGACCTAGAGAAAAATGGCTCACCAAAGTCTAGAGCAGCTCTATGCCAAGCTGTCTGCCATCTACTCCATTTACCGCAGCTACTTGGCTCCCACATAATATCATTTCCCTTATATAAGAGTTTGGAGACATCTTTCCTCCTTAGTCCTTGTTTGAAAAATCCCCTACCTAATCATTTCCAGGGTCCAGTATTTAACTAAAGATGGAAGGTGCCATACATTTTCAGTTCCAAGTCAAGATGTCTTTGCATGACATGCCCTTTCAGCCCAGGTTATTCCACAGTTGGATGGCAATGCCTTCACTGGGGACTATAAATACAGACAAATTTTCAAATGCTCTAAAGAAGAGGCAGAAATAAAAATGGTTGCTTCCTTCCTACTTCCTATGCTTGCAACAACCCAATGAGTTTAGGAGTCCCTAAAGAATAAGATGCAATTTTGTTGCTACAAAGTGGGTAGGAATAAGAGTAATTCTGCCAACCTGAGGTGACAGTAACCACAGCATGGTTACACATTCTCCTGGATTCTGTACCATCCTAAGCAATCCAAAGGAGGAGGGCTCATGGTCACATTCAAGAAAGTTCCATAGCGTCACGGTTAGACATCAAAAGGAGCAACCCCTAAGAGGAGTACAGAGCAATGTTTGTGGTATAATTGGATGGCCATTAAGCCATCCATCTGCCAAGTGACACAGTGGTTAGAGTACTGGACTTTGGGGTCTAGAAGAACTGGATTCAAACCCTGCCTCAGACACTTAACGAGTTGAGTGGCTCTGGATAGTTGTTTAATTAATCTCTTGCAGCCTCAGTTTCCTCATTTGTAAGATGGGGGCAATAGCCTTACAGGGAGGGTTGTGTTGAGAATCAAATGGGTTATATTCATATATGGAAACACACACACACACACACACACACACATATACATATACACACTTTGCCAAGTCCATATGGTCATGAAGAGTCAGACATGACTGAGTAACAACAAATGTGCTCAGCACAGGTCTGATCGCTTCACTTCTCTGTCTGTTCCAGAAGCTCCTTCTTGTCACTAGAATGAAATACAAACTGCTCTGTTTGGATTTTAAAGCCCTCACAATCTGGCTCTGGCCTTCTTTGCCAGGTTCATTTCAAATGAATCTCCTTTGGGGATTCTACATTCTAGTCAATGGGGTTTACTTGTTGTTTCTAGTTCCCAACATACTGTTGCCCCTCTCTCCCCTGTGCACTGACTGCCCCACATGCCTAGAATTGGCTTCCTCCTTCCTCTCCATGGTATAATCTCTAGCTTCCTCAAAGTTTAGGTATACTGCTCCCCTCTACAAGTTAAGTGGCACAGTGAATAGATCATGGAACTTGGTGTCAGGAAGACTTGAGTTCTAATCAGGCTTCAGTAATTAATCTTCAGTAATTAGTCATTAGTCATCTTCAGTAAATAGTAAAACTAATCAGACATTTAGTAATTATCTGACCCTAGGCAAGTCACCTAACTGCTATTTGCCTCAGTTTCCTCATTTGTTAAAAAAACTCCCAGAATTATTGTAAAAAATCATGAGATGATCATATTAAAATATACGACACTGTGCCAGAAGCCCATAGTTGATAATATTCACTTCTAGGATATTATTGTACATAGTTTGGTAATCTTGCTTTGTTCTCCCAGTAACCTGTAAGTTCTTTAAGGACAGGGATAATTTCATTTTTGTCTTTGTATTTCTAGCAGCTAGCATTGTGCTTGATACAGAAAGCATATAATAAATGTTTGTTGAATGAATGAAATCTCCTGCAAGGATGAGTTAGCATAATAAATTATTGCCAATCATTAATAGTTTACTGCTAAGTAGGATAGCTATGCCATCTCTGGGAAGCAGGAATGAAGAACATAACATCATCATCATCATCATCATCATCATCATAACAATAACATACTTTCATACAGAGTTCCAAGATTTAAAAATTATTTCCTTCACTATTAACCTATAAAGAAAATAAACTTTTTAAAAAGTAGTGATGTACCTAAGATCCCATCATGATCATTGGCAGAGCCAAGACTTGAACTCAAGTCTTCTAGTGCCAAGTTCAGAACTCTTTCCATTACACTAGTATTCTTTCTTCTTTCTTCCCACCTAAGAGAAGTGAATTCTAATGAAATCAGATTAAAATAAATAACAGATATACGGTCATGTTATTTTTCTACAAAAATCTTCAGTCGTTCTCTACTGGCTACTGTATAAAACTCAAGCTACTTTCCTATCCTTTTTATTTGTTAGCATCCTGACTATTTTTTCTTTTTTTAATTTTACATTTTTTCCAGATTATGTGTCAATACAATTTTAATAATCATTTTCTGATATTTTGTGACTCATGTTCTCTTCCTCCATCCCACTCTTCCCTGAGATGGCAGGTAAAATGATATATGCTATACATGTGATATCATGCAATACACACTTCCATGTTCATCCTGTTGTAAAAGAAGACACATATCACTTACTGTGAAAAACAGTAGGCTCCAATCTGCATTTAGACTCCATCAGTTCCTTCCAAGGCAGTGGACAGTGTTCTTTATCAGGAATTGTCCTGGATTCTTACATTGCTGATAATAGTTAAATTATTCACAGTGAATCATTGTACTTTATTGCTGTTGCTGTGTACAATGTTCTCTACCACCCTGACCTTTCAGTTTTATCACCTTCCATTTACCCTGTTTTTGAGTCAAATTCTCACCTCTCCCACACTCATCCTGAGTTTTTCCACCTCCATGTCTTTGGGTTTGTTTGTTTGTTTGTTTGTTTTAAACTCACCTTCTGTCTTGGAATCTATACTATTTATTGGATCTAAGACAGAAGAGTGTTAAGGGCCAGGCAGTGGGAATTAAGTGACTTGCCCAAGGTCACTCAGCTAAGAAATGTCTGAGGTCATATTTAAACCCAGGACCTCCCAACTCCAAACCTGGTTCTCTATCTACTGAGTCACCTAGTTGTCCCCACCTCTGTGACTTTGTTCACATTATTCCCTTGATTGGAATGCCATTCCTTCCTTCCCCTTCCTATTAAAAGTCTCCTCATCTTTGAAAGCCCAACCCATAAAGCTTTCCCAAGGTTTTCCACTTCAAGAATGACCTCTTCAGGGGCAGCTGGGTAGCTCAGTGGACTGAGAACCAGGCCTAGAGACGGAAGGTCCTGGGTTCAAATGTGACCTCAACCACTTCTAGGCTGTGTGACCCTGGGCAAGTCACTTGACCCCTCTTTCCTAGCCCTTACCACTCTTCTGCCTTGGAGCCAATACACAGTATGGAAGGTAAGGGTTTAAAAAATAAATAAAAAAACAAAAAAACAATGACCTTTTCCCTACTTGCAACTCTGACTGTGCTTTGTTTTGCAAGTTTAATGTTATACTTTTGTTATTGTTGAATAATTTCAGGTGTGTTTGACTCTTCATGATCCCATTGAGGCTTTCTTGGGAAAGATACTGGAGTGGTTTGCCATTTCCTTCTCTAGCTCATTTACAAATGAGGCAACTGAGGCAAACAGGATTAAGTGACTTGACTAAGCTCACACAACTAGGATTTGTCTGAAGCCATATTTAAACTGAGGAAGATGAGTCTTCCCTACTCTAGATCTGATGTTCTATCCACTGTGCCATCTAGTGATATATCTGTAGGTATAAATATACGCATACATACACACATATATCCCATACTTTGAATCTCCTCAGAGACCCTAGAGCAATTTTCAATTTACTATACTTTAAATATATCTGCCACCTCTCAGCACCCTAAGGGACTGAGGCATAAAATAGCTAGCTAAACAATGGAACTATGGGACACTATTAAATGGTAACGTTTTTGAGGTATGAGTCTCAGTTGGTCAAGAGGTGACCCATTCAGAATTACCATGGAATATCCAAATCTAAATTCCAGTAGAATCTGACTGTTCTTCTGGTTCATTGACTGACAGATTGTTAGAATTAAAAGGGACTTTAAAAAAAATGTAGTATAGTCTAACCTTCTGGTTTTCACAGATGAAGAAACTGTTTATAAAAGTTACATGTGGTGCCTAAGGTCATATATCAAGTTAGTAGTAACTCTTTTTGCTGTGCCTATTATATGGAAAGTGCCTCTCCAAAAACATTGCAGGTATGTATATTTTTCCCTCTGTCACTAGAAACGTTTCAAACATGCCTTTATTTTCTATAGAAATATTAGATCACCAAATAATATTTAAGGAAGGGAAAAGAATCCTCAGCTTTGGAAAAGTTCCAGAATTCCAGGAATAACATTTGAAGTTGGACAATGTATCTAGCACTGATTTCCAAGCAGAAAGAGAACATTTTGCTCTAAGGAGCAAATTGTCTTTTGCCCCAACACAGCATTTGAATCTAGAAGATTTTAGATTGGGTTTTGATGCACCAAAAACAGAATAGAATTTCTTGAATAAGACCTTTAATCCACTTAGTGTTCCTTCCCCTCCTTGAAGTTACTGGATAACTATGGTGAATACTCTTCTCTGAATTCACTTTCTGAGAGTCAGAGATCGAGCTATATCTCCCCATTGTAATAAATAAAAGTAAATTTATTAAATGTAATATTAATTAAAATACTGTGGTCCCCCTTATAAAATCAACTCTCAAGTTGGTAGTCTTTCAGTAGCTCTCAATGATATAATTTTAATAAAAATGGAAATATATGAAAAAAGGGAAATGTAGGAAGGGGACAGAAAATCTCACCTATCTAGAAAAAATACCCTAATCTGAAATCTGCCACTAAGCCTACCAAGCCCTTGAGCACCAACCTGCAGAGAGAGCACTGCCCCACACCTTTTATCCTCCCTGCCCCTACTTCAGACAACATATGCACACAAAAATTGGGAGTGGGTAGGGCAAACTTAACTAGTGGTTTCTATCATCACAGCATTAAGGTTTTAGAGATAACCCTGACGGGTTGGGGTATTTTGCTTTATTTACTGCTATCATTTTCAGTCTCCATGCCAGCGTGGTAGCCACCAATATAACCAATTCATATCAATCAGTTTTTCCAAAGGGCTACATACTTTGAAGATGTGGCAAGAATAGAAGTACAAACAGTTTCCCCTGACACGTTGGGAGCATGTTGCCTCCCATACCTCCTCTCACTCTAGGGAGAGTGGGCTGAGACTTGAAGCACTTTCTTTAGAGCACTGACCCTACTAATCCAAGCTTCTTTGCCAAATGAGTCTTCATCTCAGCTACCACCGGACTCATAGCTCTTTAATCTGCAGGGCACTAATGCTAGGATAGCTGCAAAATCTGTCATAGATTCTACACCTGAATTCCCAGGTGGCTCTTTCTCCTGGCCTTTTAAAACTCTCAAAATTATAGCCTCTAATTTTCTTTAGCTGAAAGAAAAGCAGAAATGCAAAGCAAAAAAACAAGACCCATATTAATGAAGGGACATATCAGCCCCAGAGGGTGAGGGTCTAAGACCTCTCCTCTTTTTAAAAAAAATTCTTAACCTTCATTTTAGTATCAATACTGTGTAATGATAGAGGACATATAAGGGGCTAGACAATAAGGGTTAAGTGACTTGCGTGGGGTCACACAGGTAGGAAATGTCTAAGGCCAGATTTGAACCCCAAACCCTAGTCCTGCCTCTCAACCTACTGAGCAACCAAGCTGCCCCACCTTCTCCTCTTATAGCATTGCTTCTCATCAGAGTGTATCAGCCAGGAAAAAATCACAGGAAGAGAGCTAAGGCTCTAGGCAGTTAGACCTTTTGAATACCTTCCAAGCAATCAAAAAAGCTCTTCCTCACCTCATTACAGAACCAATTACAGAATGTTTATGGCCTGCTCCAAAATTCCTCCAAGGCACCTCCATTACAGGCCACCATGACTTCCAGAATCAGATTCACTTGCCTCCTCCAAATGGGGCATTACAACAGGTGCATTTTGTACACGTAAATAAGACTTAGAAAGATTGAAATCTGAATTCTTCATTTTAACTTTATAATGTGCTCATTTTTTGAAAGCTAAATGAAAAGATCATAAATATTCACATATGCCATTTTCATCTGTACCCCTTTCTTCACACCACTGAGTCATTCTTTAAGAGTGGAGATTACAGAGGCAGAAAGAAGTCAGGAGGGGGAAAAATGCTATCATGCAAGAGATGAAAAGAAACTGCCTTTCCTTTTTCTGTCAGGAGTATTATCATCCTTCTGGTTCCCCAAGTTCAAATCTTGGCATTACCTTTAGTCCCTCATTCTCTCTCACTCTAATAATAACAACAATAAAATAATAATAACGAACAACTTTTGTAGCACTTACTCCGTGCCAGGCATATAGTCAATTAGTAGACAAATTTTGGCAGTTCTGCTGAAGACCTTTCTTACATACGTCCCCTTTCTCCTCCTCACAGTCTCCACCTTAATCTGGGCCCTCATTGTCTCACATCTGGACTAGTATAATAGACTTTTCATTGATTTCCATGCATCTCCCCTCTCCAATCCATCTTCCGATCAGAACCTAAAGGGATATTCCTAAAGCCTAGTTCTCAGCACATCATTCCCTTGCTTGAAAAGCTACAACGGTCCCCCATTGCTTGAAGGATAATGACAACTACACCTCAGGCTGAAAGTAGCAGTTGGGGATCAGAACTGAGATGCTTTGGCTCTAGGGCTCATTGGATCATGCCACAAAACTAAGAGAAATAGGCTCATAAAATCTTAGGAAATATACCTTTGCTATGTGAAACTCCACAAAATCAAATAACAAAACCCCACAGAATGGGTCTACCTGCTGCAGAGGGGGCCTGCTGTTGTTCCTCCTGACATGAATCATCCTTCTGAAATATCTGGCAGCACTTTGTGTTCCAGTTCCTAAATGAGCATTAAACTTAGATTAATTAAGACTGTTATTGTATGATGTATAAATACAAGTGCTTATTAAAACATATCTATTAAGGACAAACAATTATGTAAGAGAAACTAGCTTCAATATATAACAGTATGACTAATGAATAATGCCAATTGATTACAAAAGACATAATTACTGAGGGTTAGCAGCTATGCAATTGATATTACTTTTTATCCTTCAAGAAGATTTTAATAAGCATTTTGATAATTATTTAATATACAATAACTCTCTTATGGAAACTAAATGAAGGATTGTGTTCTAGCTTAGTCCACGTGGCTTTTAGTATGCTCTGGGGAGATGAACAGCTTATAGTTTCAACATTGAAACTGAGAGGAGACATTCTGACAGCAAACCTTATTAATTTTGATCAAATGAATTTTTACTTTTGTAAATGCATCAGAATAAGGCAACACAGAGTACAGAACCTGAGCATCAGGGATAAGTGAGTTCAAATCCACCTCTGTCATTTTACTGTGTAATTCTGGACAAGTTACTTAAATTCTATGTGCTTCAGCCAACCCCCTAGGATTAATTTTCTAAGGTATAGAATAGTCACAGCCTGGGGCTGTGAACAAAGTTCCCCTCATAGGAGTCCCCCAGACTGCTGAAATCATAAATACTTGGCATTCACAGAAATAAAAGGGGAAAAAAAACAGGGTCTTAGATATGATACCCTCAGTGGTCTTGCTTTAGGGATAGGATTCTGAAGCAGAGGCAAGCATTATTTTTTTATTTTAAAAATTTTTCCATGGTTACATAATTCAGGTTTTCTCACTCTCCTCTTCCCTCCCCTCTCCCAGAGTTGACAAGCAATTCCACTGGGTTATATACATGTATTATCACTCAAAATCTATTTCCTTGTTATTCATTTTTGTAAAAGTAATCTTTTAAAAACAAAGCCCCAAATCCTATACCTATATAAACAAGTGATAAATCATGTGTTTTCTTCTGGATTTCTACTCCCACAGTTCTTTCAGTAGATGTGGGGAGCATTCTTTCTCATCCGTCCTTCAGATTTGTCCTGGATCATTGCATTGCTATTAGTAGCAAAGTCCATTACATTTGATTGTCCATAATATTTCAGCTGTTGTGTATAATGTTCTCCTGGTTCTGCTAATTTCATTCTTCATCAGTTCCTGTAGATCTTTCCAGTTCTTAAAGAAATCTATCAATTCATCATTCTTTATAGCACAGTAGTATTCCATCACTATTATATACCGCAATTTGTTCAGTCCTTTCCCAATCGAAGGACATCCAGAGGAAAGCATTATCCTTCCATTTCAGAAATGTGAGCCTGGCAGTGCAATCTATACTTAAGAAATGCCTTTCTACCTTTTCACTCAACTCTATTCAACAAGCATTTTTAACAATCATCTAAGACAAAGCAAAAGCAAATATAGATCTAAATGGAAAGGTATAAGCAGGGAAATGATATTTTGCTCAAAGGTATTACAGACAAATGGAATAGCATCCAAATTATATTAAATTAAAAAGGGGTTTCACAAACAAAACCAATACAACCAAGATTAGAAGGAAAGTAGAAAATTGGGAGAAAAAAATTTTAAAAGAAATTTCTCTATTCTCAGTTCTCAAATATATAGAGAACTGAATCAAATTTATAAGAACAAAAGTCTCTCTAATATATTAATGATCAAAAGTATGAACATGGTATTTGCAGACAAAAAATCAAAGCTATCTGTAGTATGAAAAAATGCTCTAAATCACTATTGATTAGAGAAATGAAAATTAAAATAACTCTTGTTAGTGCCTCACACTTAACAGATTGCCTACTGTAACAGAAAAAGAAATTACAAATATTGGAAGCGAAATGGGAAAATTAGGACACAGATACAGTATTGGTGGAGTTGTAAACTGATGAAATCATTTTGATAATCAATTTAGAACTATGCCCAAAGGGCTTTAAAACTGTGCATACCCTTTGAACCAGCAATACCAGTACTAGGTATCACAGTACAAAGAGATTTTTTTTTATGTGGGAAAATATTTCTATGTTCAAAAATACAGCAGCTCTTTTTGTAGTGGCAAAGGATTAGAAATTCTGAAAAAGTTATGGTATTGATTGTGGTGGAATCCTATTGCACTATAAGAAATGATGAGCAGGATGCTTTCAGTAAAAAACCTAGAAAGACTTACATAAACTGATTCAAAGTGAAATGAACTAGTAGAACCTTGCATACAATAACAGCAATAGTGTATGATGATGAACTGTGAATGGCTTATTCTCAACAGTACAATGAACTAAGATAATTTCTAAAGACTCATGATGAAAAATGCTACCTACTTCTAGAGAAAGAACTGTTGCAGTATTAATGCAGATTGGATTATTTTTTTATACTTTATTTTTCTTGATTCTTTTTTTTTTTGGTCAGTATTTTCAACAATTTTACTAATATGGAAATGTGTTTTGTATGACTATACATATGTAACCTATATCAAATTGCTTGCCTTTTCAGGGAGGAGGGAGAGAAAGAATTTATGACTCAATTTTTTAAAAGGACTATTTTTAAAATAACATGTAATTTTAAAAATAATTAAAAATAAGCATTTCTTAAGCAGCTATCACATGTTAGTCACTTTACAAGGCACTTTCTATTCTTTTTATTACTTCAGAGAGGTTAGAAGAGTATCAGAAATCAAACAATCAATCAATACAAATTTATTAAACATGTACCACAGTATGTACTAGACACTAGACACGCTAAAATAACTCCAAGTCAGGAAGACATGCCTCCTTCCTTTAGGGAGTAATAGAGAGCTATGCAACTGTAAAATAATGGGTGAAAGCACTGGACTATGAGGCAGGAATTCCAATTTTAGCTTTGTCACTAACTTTCTGTGTGATGTAGGGCAAGTCAAATCATTTCTGTAAGAGCACTCTGGACTTCAGGGAAAACAATGTGATTTGGGGTCAAAATTCCTACATGGTCAGACTAGGTCCGGGTCAGAACTTTGCCCCTAACTTCTGGTATAACCTCTGCATCTGACTTCCTGTCTCAGTTTAATTTCCTCATTTCTAAAATGTGATGGCTGGAATAAATGATTTTCAAAATTTCCTCAGGTTCCAAGATTCTGTGATAATGATGTGACTAGAAGAAATATAGGCTTTCAATAGTATTACTTCTTTTAAAAAAATAAAGTCTCACCACCAATGCCCTTGGTATTTCAAATCCTTCAATTCCAGCAGCTCACATTATTATGACTGCATTGTTCATTGCCCTTATTTTACTGATGAGGAAACTGAGACCCAGAGAGATTAAGGGACTTATTAGAAACCATTCAGATTTGTAATGATCCAACACTGGCAATAGTTTGGGGCAGAATTGGTTAAAAAGATTCAAGGGGGAAAATATCTTACTTAATTTTCCTAAGAGGGAAAAAAACAGGTTCATTAATCAAAAGCCTTCAAACAAAAGTTCCATTTTTCACTGCTCAAAATTATTTATACACAATGTTCTGCCTGGCAAAAAAAAAAAGGAGTCATTGAGAAGAGAATTTTCTGGTAACCAAACTGACCAAACTGACTTTTCTCAGACAATTCCTGGAAATGGAAACTATCACAAAGCATAGTAAAAGATGTAAAAAGAAAGGAAGAAAACAAGAGAGGAAGAAAGACGAAAGAAAGAAAACAGAGCATAGTATCTAATTTTCATTGGGGGAAAAAGCCTTCTTTTTGCCTAACATTATGAAGAAAGAATGTTCTAGGATTACTGAACCCAAAAGAAATGTCAAAGATATTCCCGTGGGGAACATACTTTAAGTTCATTTGATACATATCATACATACATTGACTTAAACCAATTACATACAGCTGATGGCAAAAAAAAAAACTGCCTGTGGAAGATCTTGAAATGGTGACTGGGAATGACCCAATAGCATGACCTGACTCTTAAAAAGGTATGTCCAGGTGTGAAAATAGAGCTCAGGGTGTGACCATGACCTAGGAGGAACAAAAGTTCTGGGTCCATCCTTGAGCAGTTGAAACTACCCCTGTATTAAAAGGGACATCTGAAAATCCCCTCAATGGACGATGCTGTTGATTTTCAACACATATTACAAAAATCTCTAGAACTCATCAAATCACTTTCAATGATTTGGTGAGGTCATTTCGAGGTTAGCCTAGAGAGGACCACCTACATAGTCAAACTGGCATGTCTCTTTACAATTTTCATTGTCAAAAGAAGGACAAAGGAACTGTTTAAATGAGGTGTTTTTTCTGTGTCTTTTGTTTCATATTTTACACAGGAAAAAGGAAAATGTTTCTTCAGTTCAGGGCATCTGAATCATATTTCCAAGGGGACGGGCATTGTCAGGACAGTGAGTACTAAATTATAAATAACTTTTTTCTTCCTTGGAAACATTTAGCCTTCAGGAGACTTAATTGTTCTTCAAGATAAGATGACAGCTGCATCTAAAGTCTATAAGGCAATTGGGCACATGTCAGTTATAAAGCAATGATGAGATAATGTGGTACAACATACATCAGCAAGAAACTCTGCTGGACCAATGAATGCAAATATATTCAAAATCTCTGCCTTATGTCAGCTTCTCTAGTTTCAGAAGTCTGGACAAGGCATCTACTGGTAGTTTCAAGTACTTTAACAATCACCAATGTAATATGAGGCTGCATCTAAGATAGAAAGTAAAAGGCACAAATGAAGCATTTAGGCAAGTCGTTGACTCTGTGAGACTCCATTTCCTCATATATAAAATGGGTCTGCTAACCTGTTCTGTTTTACTTGTAGGGGTATTTTAAAGATCAGAATCAAACAATGTCTTTGAAAGTGCTTTGTAAACTTTAAATGTAATTTATTGTGATGTTTCATAATACTAAATTGTAATTATTATCCCATGCTATCCACACCAAACAAACTTCCCCTTTATTTATCTAGACATCTTTGATGAAAATGTCTATGGTCTGAATCACCTAGCAAGTTGTCTCAATTCTTCATTTGTCATTCAATTTAAAAAATTCAAGCACTTACTAAGTGCCTACTGGATCATATTTGCAAGGGGGTGGGCATCATATAGTCTTTTTTATTGTGCAGGTCCAGAGAGGAAAAATTATTAAATTTCACAAACATTTATTAAGCATCTACTACTGTGCAAGATTATTTGCTTTGTATTTGAAATATAAATTATATTATCCCTGTCCTTTTGATATAATTGGAGGTTATGAGAGCAAGCAAAAGCATGGAGGTGGGAAAATAAATGTTATATTCATAGGATAATGCAATTCAATTCAAATTGAGTTTAAGCACATAAAGGGGGATTTTGTGGGAGAAGGATTGACAGGATAGGTGGTGCCAGATGGTAGAAAGCCTTGAATGACAGGAATGAAAATTTGCTCTATAGGTCCCTCCTATAGAAATACTGAATATTTTTAAGAAGAGGAATAGCATAACCAGATTTCTATTTCATTGGTACTTCAATAGATCTATGATCTGCAACCCACCCATGTTTTCTTACTATGTTTCTTGACTATGATCTTCCTTAAGTTCTCGTGAAAGAATCTTCCAATACACTGAGATCTTTCCTGTAATCTCTTGGCATTGCATGGATACAAACAAAATGAAAGATTCCTATTAGCTACCCCTCTCTCTCATTACTTGACTAGCCTATCTCAATTTTGTGGTCATAGAATTATATGATTTATGTGACTTCTGTGCAATTCCACATTGGTAATATGATGCTATCTAGTCATGCCCACCAAGCATCTATCCATTTGTCCTCTAGGTGACCTGCAACTGTAATTCTTCAGAACACTGTATTCCATGATTCATGGTTATATAAGATCATCTGAAGAATATCAAAGTTAAAAGATATACCTTTGTTTCAGGAAAAAATCTGAGGTCACTGAGAAAGCATTGAGCAATTTTTCAAATACACCCTAGTCTAATTATTTGAGTATCATTCATTGCCCCACTACAGAAAAGATTTGACACATTTTTCCCATTTTTCCTATTTTTTAAACTCCTCCCAGTACCTTTCTTCAGTATTCTCAGGATAATATGGCTTATTTGGGTTTCTATCTCAGAAAATTTATTCTTGCAACAGTAAAATGGCTGGACTAAAGAGAAAGTGGTGGCATGAAGACATGTCATGAGGCAGTTACAACTCTCCTCTTTGGTGATAATAAAGGCTTGTGTTAATGGGATGTCAGTGAAAAGAGGGGATGAATATGAGGATCTACAGGGTCAAGTAACTGATGGGATATGAGAAGGAAGAGTAAAAAAAAAATTAACCTAATCTTTCAGATACAAGAGGCTGAATAAATGGTGCTGGTATG
Source organism: Monodelphis domestica (assembly GCF_027887165.1). Classification (NCBI taxonomy): domain Eukaryota; kingdom Metazoa; phylum Chordata; class Mammalia; order Didelphimorphia; family Didelphidae; genus Monodelphis; species Monodelphis domestica. The sequence continues at coordinate 116,904,412 of NC_077233.1, read as the reverse complement.
TGGATATATGCATAATTGTAAAAATGGATGGCTCCTCAACTCAAAAAAAAATACCTTTGAGAGCAAAATGAATCCAAAAGATTGTAGTTTCCAACTAAGAGCATAGTGATATGAATACAGGGTGTTGTCTTTACAAAGAACAGAATTGTCATTTTCCTTTTTCCTTTGTCCTCAGAGGAAAGTGATCCAATAAGCACAATCACACTAAGGAGTTGGGGAATTCTGAGTATAATCCTCCCAGAGGTATTTGCATTTTAAAAGCAGGTGCCAAAAGAGGACACAGTTTAGCACAAAGGAGTGAATTGCTAATGGTGACATTTCAAGTATGGGGAGGGAGATAATTTTGGATGCCTTTCCCAGAATCCTCAATTCACTGCTCAGGGTACTTACTCCATTGGGGGTAGCATCCTTCTCCACACAAGAATAATATTATCAAACTTTAGAAGTTAACAAATGAGCAAAACTGTGGTAGTTTAGTCAAAAGAGCATGCAAAGTAGAATCAGAATATCTCCTACAAATCCCAGTTAACACACCTGTTGGCTTGGAGACTGTAGGGAAAATCTTGGAGTGGGAAGGACCATTAACATCCAGGTACACAGTCATCCTTCTGAACAAGAATCCCTTCTCTAAAGGTGGTTATCCAATATTTCCTTGAAGACTTCAACTGACAAAAGACCCCAGGCAATCCACTCCACTTTTGGATAGTTCTGTTGCTCCAGAAACAGTATGATGTTGTAAAGAGATGTCAAACTCATTGCCCAAAGGCTACATTTGACCTGCAATACTGCAGATAAATTAATATGTATTTGGAAAAAAAATTAACAAAAAAAATAAAACAGATGATATTCCATTTAGAAATAAGTCAATATGCAGCCAGTGTCCTTTGAAAGACTGTATTGAACTCAGAGCAATACAAGCAACAGCTTGAGAATCCACATAAGAAAAACCAAGTGGATGAAGAATGTCTATTATACCGCCTAGGATATGCAGAGCAATGGACAAATCAAAGAGCTAGTCTATCATATATCTTGGACCAACACAACATATAAACAAGTAACTGAGTCAGAATGGAATGGAAGAGAGGAAACTATTAGCAACTGATTAGTTGCACAGTACTTTAATAACCCCATTCTCCCTGAAATAAAATCCCATCTTTTAAGATTAATGTTCTTCCAGTGACTATATTTTTAGATCTGTGAGTTATGAAATATTAGTCTTTATAAGGATTGAAGTTGTGGGTCATCTAAAAGGTCAGGGTAGACATGAGTAAGCATTTACAATGAAAAATTTCACAGGAGAAACAGTATAAAGAATATCACCATAGAGATGTCTAACCACAAAATGATGTAGACCAGTCACATAGTGTGACTGACGGATAACTGATGAAAGGACCATACTCCATTCTTATTATCCATTTAATGTCAGGATAACTAGGAGAGTCCATGGGGAGAATTTCTTTACATCTTTAGTGCCTAGTACAGTGCCTGGCACATAGTAAGCATTTAACAGATTCTAGTTGACTAACTGATAAAAAAGGTGTCTAAAAATAGAGGTATTTTCTTGCAAAGAGTAATTGTTTTAGTAGGGCCTTTAGGGCTTCCTTTAATCCTTAAAGTTCTAGGGAATCTGATGGCAAATTCATTTCAGTAAGTTTAAGGGAATGACTTAACTCAGACAGACTTCAGTCTCTTGCATCTGAAAGGAAATGTGTCATCAGGGACATTCTCCTTAGGTAAGACCTGACCAAGATTCCTATTTCTTAAATTGACCAAAAAGACAAATGCAAGAAGTCTTGAGAAATATTTTTCTGCTTTAGAGCAGAGATTCTTAACCTATGATTCACAAGATTAAATTCCAGAGGGTCTGTGAATTTGGAAGGGAAAAGTTTTTTAATCTTTATTTTCACTAACCTTTCATTAAAATAGCATTTTTTCAACTATGAATGTAGACAACAAAATGTTATTATAAGAAAAGGCTGACAGGCATCACCATTCGACCAAAAGGGGTCCATAACACACACAAATGTTAAGCATCCCTACTCTAAAGCCTTAGTTATTTTTAAAAATCATTCAGTCAACCAACATTTATCAAGGACCTGGAATGTGTCATTTATTATTCTAAACCCTGGGGATACAGGGACAAAAAAATTAAAGTGCTTGATATCAAGGATCCCAGAAAATTAACAACAGGCAAGTAAATAAAATATATATTTTAATAACTTGTTCAAGAATTCTGGTCCCTGTATGAATATCAGTCTAAAAAGTATAGTAGGAACTTTTTATGAAGTTTCATTTTATTATTAAAAAGTATTTTTTTTAACTTGAGGGAATAGTGGAGCAGAGAATAGTTTTTTTCTATTGTGAAAGTCTCAAATGAACATAAGAATTTTTCTTCAAATGTTTAAACTTACCTTAAAGCCCAGTTGAGAAGACCTGGGTTTATTACTGTTGTCAATTTTAAAAAATACAGAACTACCAAAGTAATTATAATAACGAGCAAGGCAATTATAATCAAGAAAATCACATAGAGCCATAGCCTTGGGATTATAATCTGGGGAGCCACACAGAACTGTAGTCCTGGGACTTCCACTGGACAACAGAGAAGAGTAGTTAAATAGTCATTAGGAAAAAGTCAGGCATCAACAACCAGGTTACCTAGAGTTCATAGAAGCTTGGGAAAGATGCATTAGCCAGAGGATAGTGTAATTAGGATGATACTTTAGGGTTGATTGTCTTCTTTCTATCCTGGGAAAGAGGCAAAACCTCTTAATTCAGTCATTGTCTTTAGAGTTCTTTATTTTAACACTCTGGGAAAGAATTAATCTGGAGATTCCTCAAAGACAAGATTGTTCCTATCAGATTGGGAAACACTCCCCCTCTCTGGGTCTTAGTTTCCTCATCTGTAAAATAAATGGGTAGAACTGGATGTTATGCAAAGTCCTTTCCATCTCCCAACCCTTTGATTTCAGGAAGTTAGGGCAGCTCTTTTATTGTTGTTGAGAGGAGGGACTATCATAGGGAAAAGCTGTTAAATAGGAATAGACTATAAATGAATTTGCATAGATTTATTTTTATAAGACAAATGATAACAGGGGAAAAATCTTTTTCACTCCTTCCTAATATGTATTATTTTCTTTTAATTGCAATACATTCAATTAAACATTTAAGGCCTTCAGCTATTATGTAAGAAGAATTCATACCAAAGTAAGGACACTGAGCCTTCAGGCTCATGCCTAACACCAACATACAGCAAGTATGAACTATTACCCAATTCTTCATGCTCCAACGTGTCTTCTTCCCTAATTGGAGTAGCAAGTACTAGGATTTGCTGGGATTTTTCCCTGCCTAACATCTCCCTTCATTCTTTAAACAGAATACTTACAAAGAAATCCAAAGAACAACAATGGAATATTAACTCATAAAGAGCACCCTATCCCCAGGTGTTACTTCGAAAACAGCAGCCCTCAAGCCTTCATTTGTCCTGAAAAAACCTTACCTAACCTATCAAGGTTGTGTTTCTGGCACACTCAGAGTTTAGGTTATTCATGATAATTGAGTGTTGTTGAAAAAGGTGTTGAGAGTTTGAAGTTTATTTTTTTATTTCTGCCTTATTTTTTCCTTTTTCCCTTCCACTTTTCTTTTAAACCTGTATCTTCTGTCTTAGAATTGGTACTGAGTATGGATTCCAAGACAGAAGAGCAGTAAGGGCTAGTAATGGGATTAAGTCACTTGTCTAAGGTCACATGGCTAAGAAGTGTCTAAGGTCAAATTTGAATCCAGGACCTCCAGTTTCAAAGCTTGGCTCTGAATCCCCTGAATCATCTATCTGCCCCTTCCCCTCCATTTTTGCTTATCTTTTTAAAGTGCCTAATGCTCCTAATTTATCTGTCTTCTCTATCAAAATTGGCTTTCAATCAAGAAACTGATATTAGTAATGTACACTATAGTATCTATAGTATGAAAGATAGATTCCCTTGACCCAGGAATATTTTCCTCATCCTCCCTCCAATACTGAGACTAGAACCTGGAACCTACACTATGCAGATCATGCCAGAGCTGGCCACCATTGTTCCCCCTGGTTCCTGGCAGTCAGTAGGATAAAAAGCAGTCAGAACCAGCCAGTGCTGTCTACAAGTTGTTCCTGTGTAGGGTGACTGCCCTCCCTGGCCTCAGGCTGGTATCTCTGCTGCCCTCCTCATCTTTCTTTCTCTTATTCCACTTCCTGGGTTTTTATCTTCAGCCCACCTTGCTATAGAACTATCATTCTTGACATCACAATGGTCTTGTTTCCTTCTTTAATCAACTGAAGGAGGGAGGAAAAAAAACAACAACCTCTCTCAGAGTTGCAGCTGGTATAATGGGAAGAGCATTAAACAAAATATCTGAGTTTGACTCCTATATCTGTTCTTAATAACTATATAGCCTTAGTCAAATCACATTGTCTTCATGTACCTCAGTTTCTTCATTTTTAAAAAGGGGAGGTAATAATATGGAGCTATCAAATAAGATCAATATTTAAAGATCTAAAGTACTTTATATACTTAAAAGTGTGAATTTTAGTTTTACTTCACCCTGCTTAGTCTTTAGAATTCTAGCAACCAAGAATGTATACACCCCCACTTAAGGATTAACTGTGAGGAGGATGGCCTATGATTGACATGTGCTAGCAAGTGACAAATCAGAAACAATTGACTGACCCCTTGGGCTGTCCTAAGCCAAGCTTAAGCTACCATTGGTACATGTGAGACACAGGAAGCGATGTAATGAACTGCCTATATATTTCGTATTACTTTCTGATCTCTCTCTGGGGACATTGGGCTCCTCAGCGACATGGGGCTTTCACAGCGACATTGGGGGCTCTGAGCGGTGTTTTGGTGTGCTTGTGGGTTTTGGTTCTGGAGTGTGGTTTAGGTGAGGTATCTTCCCTGAGTGAGTCTGGTGAGAAGTTAGGCTGATTCCTCCTTTCCTTTACCTCCTAAAGCACTATCCTCCTAGGAGGCCCCTCATCTCAGAGGAGACCTCGTGGCTGGAAGCCAAGCTAAATTTAATCTTCTGAGAAGGCCCCTTGGCTGAGGCCTCTGGACTTCTTTTGGCTTAGGCTAGGCCAAAGAAATCTTATACCCTTTCCTCTCTCTCTTCTTCTTAATTTCTTCCTACTATTGTAATTAAACCACCATAAAAATCCCAAACTGACTTGAGTATTTTATTGGGATTGAATTTAAATCCCTGGCGACCACTAAAACAATAATATTCATTCAACAACCCTAATTTTACCCTTAACAAAAGCATTTAAATGTCCACTATTACCATAATGTGCCATGCAGGATTGTTATGATAAAAGTGCTTTGCAAATCTTCAAAATCCAAGATAACCAAGTTATAGCTATAGCATAGCATACTTGGACAAACTCTTGATTTTTGAATCAGGAAGTTTTGGTTTCAAACTTTGTCTCTGATACTTACCAGCTATGGGACTCTGGACAGGTCATTTAATCTCTAGGTCCTTCTAGGTCCTTGGGATTTTAGCTGCCAAGTAAGACATAGATTACAATCTATTTCTTATTCAGAATTCTTTTAACACACTTCTGTGTCCTAACCATGTCTTCTTTTGTATAATAGTTTGTGTGTGTATCTTCACAAGAATAATCTATACAAATGTCAAGAGAATCTTGAATGAACATAAGATGGGGTTCTAGAGAGGATTTTTCAGACAATATTTTACAGCAAAATTCATCTTCACAATCATATAATATTATCTTCCATTTTCTCTGTAGATGCAGTTGTTTACATGATATCTTCCCCTTTAGGATGTAAACTCCTTGAGGACAATGACTATTTTTGTCCTTCTTTGTAACTTCAACACAGTACACATTCTAACATGTAGTAAGCACTATGTAGCAGACTCAAAAAGTATTTTTCAACTTGTTGATATGACTCAACAGAAGTGACTGAAAAGGGTAGAGAATATATTATGCCATTGAACTATTGTTTTTTCACTATTAGAAATACATTTGATTCAGTAAAGAGTATCCTCCAATAAGGTATTTTCCATATACAAGTTAGAATCGTACAAGATTCCTTGAAAAGTGTAATAATAGCAAAGATAAATTTTTTCAATAATTCTTTAATTTTTGAATATCAAGTGAAGCATAAAACATAGAAATATATGCCCATGAAACATTTTTGTCACTTCCATAGACAAAGTCCAGAACAGAATCCAAGCTGAAGACATTGACCTATTAATTACTAATCTTTGAGCAGACTCATTAACTTGTTCCAAATCCATCTAAGCTGATATGATTTTGTCAAATGCTTTGTCAAAATTTGGGTATACTATAGCTATGGTCCTGCAGTCTTAGAATACTATCAAGAAAAGAATTAAGATTAGTCTGGCATTATCTGTTGGGTTTTTTTTTTTAACCCTTACCTTCCATCTTAGAATCAATACTGTGATTGGTTCTAAAGTAGAAAAGCTGTTGGCAAGGGTCACACAGCTAAGAAGTGTCTAAGGCCAGATTTGAAACCAAGACCTCTGGTCTCTCAAAGCACTAAGTCACCTAGCTGCACCCAGCATCACCTTATTTTGATGAAGCCATACAAGTTCTTAGTCCTTACTGCTTCCCTTCTAAATGCTTACAACTTATTCATTTAAAAATACCTTCTAAGAACTATGGAAGTAGAAACACAAAAGAAAAATAACTGCCTGATCACATGGGTTGATGGGGATATGATTGGGGATGTAGACTCTAAGTGATCATCCTAATGCAGCTATTAATAATATGGTAATAGGTCTTGATCAATGACACGTGAAAAACCCAGTGGAGTTACTCATTGGCTACAGGAGTAGGGGGGAGGAGGGGAGAGAACATGAATCATGTAACCATGGAAAAATATTCTAAATTAATTAATCAAAAATTTGTCAAAAACTAAATGAAACACAAAAAATTTTTAAAAATAAAAATATCTTCTAGAATTTTATCAGAACTAAAATCAAGCTCACAAAGTTATAATTTATAGAGTTCCCCTACTTTTTTATAAATCTGGTATGATGACATTCTCTAGTCTTATGGCACCTCTTTTATTCTCTATGTTTTTTCAAAGACAATTGAGAGCAAATCAACAATCATGTCTATCAGGTTTTTCAGAACAAACTTTGTAACTTAAAACTCACAGAGGGAAGCTTGGTGCTATTTTGCCATTTCCTCACTCATATTTCACACCCCTATTAGGCCATTTTTTCTTTTATACTTTCATAGACAAAGATTTTTCTCTACTGTAGAGAAAACAGACTCGACAACAGGAGTCCAGTACAACCATTCTTCCCCCTTGTTCTTCCCTTTCATAATTCCCTCATCATCATCTTATCTACACTAAAAAAAATGGTCGTATCCCTTCTTTAATTTTCCTCTTACCACTAATATTGTGTTAAGAAAGCCCCTTTTTGTCCCTAGTCCTTCTTTCTTCTATCTGAAGGCACCCAGAAAATTTTTGTTGAGGTGTCCATATTATATTTAGCATTAAATGTTAAGAAGCCTTCTTTTATCACATGAAGTGGAAAGCATAGGGTCTAGGATGAGAGGCACCCAGAAGTACCTATACTAGCCTAGTGACTGAGAGTATGTAATTTATTCTCTGGGTACCTGTTTCCTTATCTATTAAATACAAAGGTTAGACCAGAGGACCCTTGAGGTCCTTCCTAGCAGATTCTTATGATCCAATGGCCGTATTTTCATCCTTCCATCCTTAGAGTTGATCCCATTGAGGACTAAAATGCATCCTTTGCGATTAGCAAAGGCCCTATTTATTTAGTTTAACATTTAGACGGCTCAATTTATGTTTTTGTTTTTTTGTTTTAACTTCTTTAAACAGGTCAGCAATAGATTTGTCCCAAGTCCCATTAGACTTCTTACAATCTGAACAGTCATTGGGTTGACAGTTTTATCTTTGCCATTTCACTCTCTAAATTTATCATACAACTGAGGTAAGACTGTCAGACAAGCAATCTTCAGTAAGTAACCCAGTCTGCACTCACTCAATGTTTCCCCACTGCAGCTAAATCCAAGTGAACAGCATAACACATGGGTCTAAAGGTCCTGAAAACAACATCATTTCCAAATTTCTCTTTAAGCTGTTTATTTGGAAGCCTGGGAGATTCTTTTTTAAATTACTCTATTTTGGACATGAAAACACTATACCAGAGAACTAGAATGATAAATTTGGATCCTAGACTCAGAAAAATAGAGAATTGTTGGCACATAATCAATTAAACAACAGAACTGGTCACTTGTCTCCACATCCCCTAGGTTACTAAAGCATTTCTTTTTAAAGGAATTCCAGCTCCTGGCTCCAAAGGAATGGTTCTAACATATGATGAGCAATAGTTTTAGGATCAGTTTACCAAAAGAGGTGGTGTACAGTGCCCTGGGTTCTTGGGTGAGATTCAGTAGGAGCCTTCAATTTTTCTGCTACACTACGTTAGTTTTCTACCTATTACTGGTAAACTGATGAAAGAAGGAAGGAAGCAAGGAAGAAAGGAAAGAAGGAAGGAAAGAATAAAAGAAAGAAAGATTACTGGGGACAATAAACTTAAATCTAGACTTAATTAATACTTTGAGGATGTGCATATCACATATGTGTGTGCATGTGTGTAACTAAATGTAAACACATATACTCATATATATCTTATGCTGTGGCAACATATAGTATACTTCAAATCATGATGACTTAATGACCTGGATTCAAATCCCTGTTCTGAGATGTACAAGCTAGGTGACACAGAGCTGATCACTTTACCCTTCAGCCTCCCAGGCAACATAAAATATAATCTTGTTTTGTAATAAAATATGTCCTCTGGGGATGGAGTCAAGATGGCAGCTTAGCAAATAGCAAAAGTTCAGACCTCGTGGAAGACCCTTCCTTACCGATACAGACTGAATGCTCCTATGGCACCGAAATCCAAGCTGAACAACAGGACAGAAGTGGGGAACCCTCCTTCTGGACTCAAATCTTAAGGTACGCCCCGCAAAAGCCAGAATCCGAGAATACTCAGGGCTAAGGGGAAGGCAGAGCGAAGGTCCCAGGACCCCTCCCCCACAACCCAGAGGGCTGACCCCCAGCAGCAGCGGGAACCTTTGAGCGGGCAAAGGTGCTGGTTTGCAGGGTCTACCTTGTGAGCAGCGGGGCGCCGGGCTCAGAGCATCCAGCTTGGACAGCAGGGAGAAAGCCAGGGAGAACCGGGCAGTGGCTGGGTCCCTCCATCGGGTTCCAGTCTCACCCTTGCCTCGGGCACATCCACACCAATCCAGTTGAACTAATCCCATCAGAACTCCTCAGAATTTAGGGAGGCGGGCAAAGGCACTTGAGGATGCCCATTATCACCTCTATTATTTAACATTGTACTAGAAACACTAGCAATAGCAATTAGAGAAGAAAAAGAAATTGAAGTTATTAAAATTGGCAATGAGGAGACCAAGCTATCACTCTTTGCAGATGATATGATTGTTTACTTAAGGAATCCTAGAAAATCAATCAAAAAGTTGCTCGAAATAATCAACAACTTTAGCAAAGTTGCAGGATACAAAATAAACCCGCATAAGTCATGAGCATTTCTATATATCTCTAACCCATTTCAGCAGCAAGAATTAGAGAGCGAAATACCATTCAAAATCACCCTAGACAATATAAAATACTTAGGAATCTATCTGCCGAGACAAACACAGAAACTATATGAACACAACTACAAAACACTTTCCACACAGCTAAAACTAGATCTAAACAATTGGAAAAACATTGATTGCTCATGGGTGGGACGAGCTAACATAATAAAAATGACAATCCTACCCAAATTAATTTACTTATTTAGTGCCATACCCATTGAACTACCAAAAAACTTCTTTACTGAATTAGAAAAAAACATAACTAAGTTCATTTGGAAGAACAAAAGATCAAGGAAATCCAGGGAAACTATGAAAAAAAATGCAAAGGAAGGAGGATTTGCAGTCCCAGATCTCAAACTCTACTATAAAGCAGTGGTTATTAAAACAATTTGGTACTGGTTAAGAGACAGAAAGGAGGATCAATGGAATAGACTTGGCGTAAATGATCTCAGCAAGACAGTTTATGACAAACCCAAAGACCCCAGCTTTGGGGACAAAAATCCATTATTTGATAAAAACTGCTGGGAAAACTGGAAGACAGTGTGGGAGAGATTAGGTTTGGATCAACACCTCACACCCTACACCAAGACAAATTCAGAATGGGTGAATGATTTGAACATAAAGTAGGAAACTATAAGTAAATTAGGTGAACACAGAATAGTATACCTGTTAGACCTTTGGGAAGGGAAAGATTTTAAAACCAAGCAAGACTTAGAAAGAGTCACAAAATGTAAAATAAATAATTTTGACTACATTAAATTAAAAAGCTTTTGTACAAACAAAACCAATGTAACTAAAATCAGAAGGGTAGCAACAAATTGGGAAACAATCTTCATAAAAACCTCTGACAAAGATTTAATTACTCAAATTTACTAAGAGCTAAATCAATTGTACAAAAAATCAAGCCATTCTCCAATTGATAAATGGGCAAAGGACATGAATAGGCAGTTCTCAGCCAAAGAAATCAAAACTATTAATAAGCACATGAAAAAGTGTTCTACATCTCTTATAATCAGAGAGATGCAAATCAAAACAACTCTGAGCTATCACCTCACACCTAGCAGATTGGCTAACATAACAGCTATGGAAAGTAATGAATGCTGAAGGGGATGTGGCAAAATAGGGACACTAAGTCATTGCTGGTGGAGCTGTGAATTAATCCAACCATTCTGGAGGGCAATTTGGAACTATGCCCAAAGGGCGATAAAAGACTGTCTGCCCTTTGATCCAGCCATAGCACTGCTGGGTTTGTACCCCAAAGATATAATAAGGAAAAAGACTTGTACAAGAATATTCATAGCTGCACTCTTTGTGGTGGCCAAAAATTGGAAAATGAGGGGATGCCCTTCAATTGGGGAATGGCTGAACAAATTGTGGTATATGTCGGTGATGGAATACTATTGTGCTCAAAGGAATAATAAAGTGGAGGAATTCCATGGAGACTGGAACAACCTCCAAGAAGTGATGCAGAGTGAGAGGAGCAGAACCAGGAAAACATTGTACACAGAGACTGATACATTGTGGTACAATCGAAGGTAATGGACTTCTCCATTAGTGGCAATGCAATGTCCCTGAACAATCTACAGGGATCTAAAAAACACTATCCACAAGCAGAGGATAAACTGTGGGAGTAAAAACACTGAGGAAAAGCAACTGCTTGACTACAGGGGTGGAGGGGATATGACTGAGGAGAGACTCTAAATGAACACTCTAATGCAAATACCAACAACATGGAAATGGGTTTGAATCAAGAAGACATGTGATACCAGTGGAATTGCACGTCAGCTGTGGGAGAGGTTGTGGGAGGGGGGAGGGAAGAAAAGAAAATTATCTTTGTTTCCAATGAATAATGTTTGGAAATGTCCAAATAAAAATTAAAAAGAAAAAAAGAAAAAAATAGCCAGACCAGGAGTTACTGATTTCTGGTTAGAATGACCAGCTCCAAGTAGGTCAAAGTAATGCTATCTGATTACTGCATTAACCTGTGTGGAGGTTGGGGGAGTCTCAGTGGAGTAATGCATAAATAAAGAAAATTGTCTGTTTAAAAAAACAAACAAACAAAAAAAAAAGATTGCCTATGGAAGTTATAAGGTTCTCTAAATGACTCCAAATTTCTCCTTGAAATAAAGATGACTCATTTTATTACTAATAAAATAATAATAATAAAATACAATAAAATAAAATAAAATATGTCCTCTTTGTTGGTTTCTTATTTCAAGCTAATTCTCTATCTTTCATTTGATCATAAATTCTTTGACGGCAAGACCCATGTCTTATCTAACAATTATCCAGCACTAAGCATAATGCTTCTAACACATTTAAGAAATGATAATTCTATTAGGCTATACTGAGATTTCATTTGTGTGAGCATTCCCTTTACTTGGACAGAACAAAAGTTGTCCATGCCTTTGTTGTTGTTTTTCAATTGGGTCCAACTCTACTGCATGAAACCTTTTGGAGTTTTCTTGGCCAAGATACTAGAGTGCTTTGACATTTCCTCTTTAGTATGATAGATAAGGATACTGAGGCAAATAAGGGTAAATGACTTGTCCAAGGTTGCACAACTAGTAAGTATCTGAGGGTGGATTTGAATTAAGATCTTCTTGACTCCAGGCCTGGCACTCTATGCATAGTACCACATAACTACCCCTTAGTGTATAGTTAATGAAATGCCCTTTCTAAAACATTATCATTATATGGCCAGACTTTTAAGGGTGGTTCGATGGTACGGTGGATAAAGTATATGGCTTAGAATCAGGAAAATCTGAGTTCAAATCCTTTCTCAGACATTTAACTAGCTATGTGCTCCTGGGAACATCACTTCACTTTCCTCATCTGTAAATGAAGATAAAAATAGCATCTACTCTCTGAGGTTGTTTCAAGGATCAAATGAATTACCACATACAAGGAAATATGAAATCTTAAAGAGCTATATAAGAGCTAAGTACCAAAATATTATCATCATCATCATCATCACTATCATCATCATCATGAACAAGGGCACCTCTGAATTTAGCTAGGTTGGTCTTTTGGCCACAGATGCACTCATGCATACTGGGACCCATTCCAATTTGTTGGTGTTTTGAGAGCATAGGCTCCAATGGCATAGTCTCCAAGGAAGCAGAGTCATTTCCATATAGGATGAGGTATCAGAGGAGGGCTTTATCAGGTGACTAAGAAAGGCTTCCTGCAGAAGTCAAGAGATATTGAGCTGAGACTTGAAGAAAGTTAGGAAAACTAGGAACCAGAGATGAGGAAGAAGAGTGTGCAGGATCTAGGGGTCAGCCAGTGAAAATAGACAGTCAAGCAATGGAGTATCTTTTTTGAAGTGCAACAAGGATGCCAGCGTTATTGGATCTCAAAGTTTGGTAGTAGAAAGAAGCCAGATTATAAAAAGCTTTAAAAGCCAAAAAGAATTTATATTTGATCCTGCAGGCAATAGAGAGCCACTGGATTTTAATATTGAGATTGATATAGTCAGGTTTGCTTTAGGAGAATGACTGAAAGCTGAGTGAATGATGGATAGGAGTTAGAAGAGACTTGTTTCCTAGTAGGACTATTGAAATAGTCCAGGTATGAGGTGATGTAGGCCTTCACTTGAGTGGTGGAAAAAAAAAAGAGAAGGGGGCATATACAAGAGATGTTACAAAATCAGAAAAGGCAGAACTGATTCCATTGGATAGGGGAAGGTGAGAAGGTGAGAAACAGTAAGGAGTCAAAGAAGAGACCTAAATTGTAAGTCTGAGAGATTGGGGTGGTCATGACACCCTCCACAGTAAGAGGGAAGTTAGGAAGAAGGGAAGATTTGATAGGAAAGTTAATGAGTTCAGTTTTAGACATGTTGAGTATAAGATATATATGGAACATTCAGTTTGAGATATTAAATTGGAAATTAAAGATAGGAAACCAGAAGGCCAGGGATAGAAGGTAGGACTGAGAGTCATTTACAAAGAGATAGATGATCATAACAATGGGGATTGATGAGATTACCAGGTAAAATAGTATAGAAGGAGAAGAGAAAAGGGCCCAGGAAAGGAGGGACCATTAACCTTTGGGAGACACCCATGGTTAATGGGAGTGACTGGGAAGAGGCGACAGAGAAATGATCAGAAAAGCAAGAGGAAAACAAAAAGAGAACAGTGTCTCAAAAACCTAGAAAGAAGAGAGAATTAAGGAGATGAGTAATTTTTAAATCTTTTTTAATTTAAAATATTTTTCCATGGTTACATAATTCATGATCCCCCCTCACTGTTTCCTCCCTCTTCGCAAAACTGACAAGTAATTCCACTAGGTTATACATGTATCATTGTTCAAAACCTATTTCCATTTTATTCATATTTGCAGTAGAGTGATCTTTTAACACTAAAACCCTAATCATATTCCAATCAAACTATATGATCTATCATATGTTTTTCTTCTGCATTTCTGTTCCCACAGTTCTTTCTCTGGATGTGGGTAGCATTCTTTCTCATAAATTCCTCTGGATTGTCCTGGGTCATTGCATAGCTGCTAGTAGAAAAGTCTACTACATTTGATTGTGCCATAATGTATCAGTTTCTGTGTACAATGTTCTCCTGGTTCTGCTCCTTTCACTCTGTTCTGCATCAATTCCTGGAAGTCTTTCAAGTTCACATGGAATTCCTCCAGTTTATTAGTCCTTTCAGCACAATAATATTCCATAAACGCCATATACCACAATTTGTTCAGCCATTCCCCAATTGAAGGGCATCCCCTCATTTTCAACTTTTTGCCACCACAAAGAGTGCAGCTATGAATATTTTTGTATAAATCTTTTCCTTATTATTTCTTTGGGGTGCAAACCCAACAGTGTCATGGCTGGGTCAAAGGGTAGGCACTCTTTTAAAGTCCTTTGGGCATAGTTCCAAACTGACCTCCAGAATGGTTGAACCAATTCACAACTCCACCAGCAAAGTATTAGTGTCCCAATTTTGCCACATCCCTTCCAGTCACTTTCCTTTGCTGCCATATTGTCCAGTCTGCTAGGTATAAGGTGATACCTCAGAGTTGTTTTAATTTGCATTTCTCTAATAAAGGGAGCTTTAGAAGACTTTTTCATGTGCTTATTGATAGTTTTGATTGATGAGGAATTTTTTAAGGCTATTAGATTTAGCAATTAAGCGATCATTTGTTTCACCAGAGAGCACAGTTCCAATTGAATGATGAAGTCAGATAGCAGACTGCAGACTTCAGAAGAGAGCAGAAAGAAAAAAAGTTGACACCTATTGCACATGGCCTTTTCACAGAGTTTAGCTCCAAAAGGAAGGAGAATATAGGGTAATAGATAGCATGTATGGATGAATCAAGTGAGCGTTTTTTTAGGAAGTTAGTGATTGTCTCTTCCATGAACACTAGCAAAATTATCTGAAGCTCTAGATTGCTGGCAGATCTTAGCTTCCTCTCTTATATCTTGCTGGTCCACTCTCATTCCTAATGTAGGCAGGACAAAGACAACCGTTGCCCCCATTTCCCATATTTTCTCACTCTTCTTGTCCTTAAAACAGCATATTCTACCTACTCCCTATTTCCTGCATCAAGGATTCTGAAATGAGGTTTGGAGACAGAGAAAACTTTGGGCCTTGAAATTGGGTACGGCCAGCTCTTGGAGAGAGGATTACAGAATGGATCTGTGTTGGAAAGGGGAAACTGAGGCAGGGGAGGTGAGGAAAGATATGATATTTAGTGGAAAGAGGCCTGGATTTGGAGACCAGACTTGAGTCCAAATACTTGTCTTACTACTTCCTAGCTATGTGGTTTTAGGCAAATCAATTCAACATTTGAGGACTTGAGGTTTCTTGTTTGCAAAATGAGGAAGTTAAAATTGTGATTGTGATGAAGACCCTTCTCACTTCAAATCCTATGGACCAGAATGGACTCTGAGCTTCAGAAATCAAGAATCTTTGAGCAGAAGAAGGAACTCTGAGAAGACTGACTGAGAGACGAACTAGGACTAACTAGGTAATTCATAGGTTTGTTGTATAGAGAATGAATGAAAGAAAGCACTTTGTAATAGTACACTGTCTCATTATCACTTGTTATTTTTAGAGCAAGGGAAAAAGAGAATGTCACCAACATTTGTGACTGTCAGGGACTAATAGTTAGGTCCAGCCAAAAATTGTATTAGATCAGGGTTGATTGGATAATTCAATTGAAATCATCAATTCAGCATAAGCTGAGTCGGCTTCCTCTAACCTGTCTTCTGAAAATGGTGTTTGGCCATCCTTGATGCTTACATGAGGGAAAACTTAAAATGATGCCTTTCAAGTTGCCTGTATTTGAAGAGCACTTATTCTCATAGAAGAAATAAATTAGTGCTGTCAGGCTAAATAGATGATTTATTGATGGTTTCTGAGAATTACTCCAACTTTCTTTTTGTGGCATGCATTCAAATGGAATTAGGGCACTTGGGATTTGATGCCTACATTGTCCCATTGTATGAAGTATTTTTATTGTAAGTCACCTTTGTCTCTTAACTAGTGTTTGGCCTCTCTTTGTGCTGATACTGGATAGGTGTCTGAATGTTTTCCAAAATGGACTCTCCCACTCAAATAAATTGCTAGGCTCAAGCAAGCTCAGTCCAGCAAGGTCTTTTGGTCTTTTTATATTGTTCTCTTTCACACTTGTTCAGCAAAATGACTGCCAGGTGTACAGATGAGTTGTAGGCATTGTTCCTGCTAAGCTGAGTGTTTACATGGCTGCACAAGATAAAAATAGCTATTATCATCCTGTTGTCCCTGGGTTTATAGACTGACTTCTCTGGAGTTCTAAATATCCAGGCAGGTGGTCTAAAGACTTTCCCTGCCTAAGAACCTCAAACCTTTGCTATTAGATTTGGAACCAGAGGAGTTGACTTTTCATGCTCTAGTGCTACCAATGACCACATGAGTGACTTTGGACAAGTCATTCAACCTCTTTAGGCCTCAACTTATTCCTCTGTAAAATTAGAGGTTTGGAGTTTGATGGCCTCTGAAGTCTCCTTCAGTCTTAGATCTAAGAAGTTCTCACTCTGCCTCATGTTATTTTCAGGTAATAATAATATCATCATCACCATCATCCTACATTACTGGGTATCCAAAATCTTTTAGTATCAGAAAGAAATCTGACATCTCCTAGACCTCATTTTAGAAAAGAGGAAACTGGGGCTCTGGAATAGGAGAATTATTTGTGCAATGACACAGAGTTAGAAGAAAATCAACAATTGAACTCAGGTTTACTAACTGGAAATCTAGTTTATTTTCATTACTTCATGCTATGTCCTCCTCTCTATGTGCCACTCTCTGATTTGTTTCTGTTACCTCAGTACCACCTCATCAATATGGAATTCAATCTGTCATCCATTCTTCTCACCTTCAGACTATTCCCAGTCTCAGTGTCCTCCTTCAGTGCCCAGCATTTGCATAGCCTCATTATCTCAAGACCCAGGATGCCATGGGGCAAGAGAGGCTCAAAGACAGCCCAGGTAGGATAAGAGGGCATGACAGAAAGGGAGAGGACATGGAGCCCAATCCAAGGTCATGGAAGAATGAGATGCTAAAATTTGTTAGTAGATTGCTAGTAGATTGAACATGATGTTACACATGATTATGGAACTGGTGATGGTCAAATCAAACATTTATTAAATATGGACTCTGTAAAGACAGAACACTATACAAAATGTTGGGGACACAAAGTATACATTAAGGCATAGACCTCCACCATTAAGAAGCTTACAGTACAGTAGGAAGGTACTCTTAATATATATAGCTATAAAGTATAACAGTATACAATCATTATTAGCATCAACAAGCATTTATGAGGGCTCTGCTATATGACAGACACTATGCTGAGCACTGGGGATATAAGGGAAGACAAAAGACAATTCCTGCCCTCAGGGAGCTCACAATCGAAAAGGGGAAGGCAACCCACAAAAGGAAGCTGAGAATGTGGGGAATTGAGGCTGGTTACCCAGCCACAGGGGCAAGCTGAAGTCCTGCAGTCAATGTGGGAGACTTTCAGAGTTGATTTCATCCCACAAAAGGATGAGTTTTCATAAATCATTAAGCACAAAAGAGCAGTCAGGTAAGAAATGATGAGGTGAATATACTGGATGCCCTCCTGAAATGGTGGAGGATCTGGAAAGCAATCTCATCTCATAAGAATCTTAATTAGTGGGTTAGCAAGAAACAGTGCTAGGTAACTATTTCTGAACAAAAGCCTTGAGGTTGATATACACATATTACTGCTTCTCCATGGCTAAACAGCTATGCCACAAGGCAGAAATGAAATGGTTCAGAGAACAGACTTGTAAGGATGCTGTCGGCAGGATTTCTTAGTAAAAAGAATGCTTTATTTGGGTTCAAGTTCTGGCTCTATTTATTTCCTATTTTTCTCTAGTATTCTCTCTCTTCCCTAAATTTTCGTGACACTACTGTCTCTTGATTCTCATATTTGTTGTCTCAGATCAAGTGTCCCTTCTCTTTACAAAGGTTGGTTTCTTTATATGAACCTTTAATCTCATTTCCCACATCTCCCTCAGATGGTCTCTACTGTCTCTCATAGTCAATCTTTCCTCATCTACCAGATCACTCCCTGCTCTATATAAATATGACCATAACTTTCTCATGCTTAAAAAACCCTCACTTGATTCTACCATCTCCATTGTACTATATCTCTCCTCCCATCTCTAAATTCCTTAAGAAAGCTGTCTACATTTAGTTTCTCCCCTTCCCCTTGTCTCATTAATTTCTAACTCCTCTACAATTTAACTTCCAACCACATCAATTAACTGAAAGGACCCTTCCAAAGTTACCAGAGATCTCTTAGTTGTCTAATCTATTGGTCTAGTCTCAATACTGATGCTTCTTGATCTCTTTAGCTTTTGACAGTGTTGGTCACATCCTCTGAAATATTCTCCCCTCTCCAAGGTGATAGTATTCTCTCCTGTTTCTTCTCATAACTATCTTAATCTCCTAAACTGGATTTTCATCCAGGTTACATTAGCCAAGTATGGGGGACCCTGAAGACTCTGCTCTACAAACTCTTTTCTTTTCCCCCCTGTGCTATCTAGTTTGGTGATATCAACTTTCATAGGTTTAACTATTATCTCTATATAAATAATTCCCTAATTTGTATAGCCAGTCCTGCTCTCTCTCCTGGAATTTGGGCCATATCAGGTATTTCAAACTCAGTATGTCCAAAACAGAATTTATCAACTTTTCCCCAAAGCCCTGCCTTCTTCTGGACTTCCTAACAACCAACCGAGTCTGCTGGGGAAACCTGAATGAATAGAGATGATATATTTCCATGGTTTCCCATATCTTTCCATGTTGTATTCGAAAAAAGCAGTCTTCAAAATATTAAAGTTTGTTTTACTTTTCCTCTCCTAAACTGATGAAAATCAATCAACTGATACTTATTAAATGCCTACTATATGCCAGCTACTGTGTTAAGTGCTGAGGGGGGATACAAAAAGAGGTAGATCCAATATCACATTCTTATCAGATGAATATATTCTATGAAAAAAATGATTTTAGTTATAGAAATGGAATTAAAAAACTCTTACTTTCAATCTTAGAATCAGTAGTATGTATTGGTTCTAAGGCAAAAGATCTGAAAAGACTAGGCTATGGGGGTTAAGTGACTCAGAGTCACACAGTTAGGAAATATCTTGTTTCAGATTTGAACTCATAACCCCCATCTATTGGCCTGGCTCTCAATCCAATGAGCCACCTAACTGCCCCTGGAAGAATTCTATAACCAAGCTCAGGTCAATGATAATGATAATGACACTGGTTACATATATGTATGTAGTTCAAAATAAACAATCACATTTTAATAGTTTAATAGTTTTAATAGTTAGACCTGTGAAAGGGAATTCTTTATTCTTTTTGTCTATTTTGAGTTAACACTCAGTTAACACTAACTTAAGTACCTCTACTTAGTACCTCACCAGACACTAAATAAGAATGTTTGTGAGTCATTTGCTAAAGTGGGTAACAATTCAATCAGTCAGGAAATTTTGTGAATCCTTTTGATAAGAGTTTATACCTCCAGAGAATGAAAAGTGGATCCTTCAAGACACTGCCCTCCCTGGGCAGTGCTAGACAATTTGAAAGCTGTGATTGGCCCCTGTGAAGAGAGGAAAGGATAAGAAGTCACTATAAAAGCCCTGAATTTCTGGGGCTATAGGTCAGTTTTAGGAGTCATCCTTGACAGGTTGTTGTCTTCAGCTCAAATCGTCTCCTGGAGGGAACTTGGGTGAGTGAATAGCTGGCTTTCCTTTCCTGACTTCTGGAGAGAGATTAATTCTAGTCAAAGGTTAACAGTTGTGCCAGGCTGAGTTGAGCACCGGAGCAATAATTTAGTATGATATGCTAAATATCTTCTCAACCCTCTTTTTGTATTTCTCAACTTTCACTTTCTCCACCTATTTTGTAAATAAAAACTATTGAAAGTTATTTTGACTTGAGCTATACTATTTTAAATCAGCAACCATCATATTATTTATAATTTTCATATATTTTAGTCAAGCTCAATTTTAATTCCTTACAGACCTCAGAATTTTTTTCTAGTCATTTTTCTTGTGGTAAAAAGGGATTAGACCTGATTACAAGAATGTGTCCTTCATATCTGGGTTGGAGGAAATAAATATTTATTAAGGCTTATTATGCACCTGACATTTCACCTAATAAAAGCTGGTAATAAAATGCCTTTGCCTATAATATTACAAACCTTATAAGATACTTTTTCATTTTAAAGGAAAGAAATGTCTAAAAATATCCACCAAATTAGATAACATAGAATAGAAGTTGAGATACAGGAGAATGGCTTAAAACATATCATAAAGGGAAAGATACTATACCAAGAAAAAGATCATAAATTTAGATCTGGAAAGACCTTAAAAGGCACCTAATAAACCCATTCAATTTACAGATGAGGAAAGGGAGTCACAGAGAGGTCAAATGATTTTCCCAGGGTCACAGAGAGAGTGAATATAAGAAATGGGATTTGAACTTCTTGACTTCAAGTCCAGTGCCCTATCTACTACAATATGCTACCTTGAGGAAATGGGTCAGTGAGCAAGAATGAAGAAAGGTGAAGTGCTAGAATGTTATACCAGGATTCACAAAAAAAAAAAAGTGTTCTAGGATTTTGGATAGATACTTGATGGAAGATACAAAACAAAAAGATATATTTAGGAGGGTATGATTTGCTCTCGTAGAAGGAATGGCCATCAGAAGTCCATGATTAGAGTTGGCAAAATACTTCCTTACTACTTTGCATGTTCACAGAGCTTCCAACATTTTATAAGTCTAAGAAATTTTAAGGTTTACAATCTACATTACATCTTGGGAAGAGTATGACAAAGTCCACCAAAAAGAATAAAGACCTGTCAGGCTCCAGTTTCATTAAAAGAATATTTCATTTCAGTCACTCTTCCAGTAGTAGTATTCAAGCCATATCATGGTGGTTAGAGTAATCTTTTTTAACCCTTACATTCCATCTTAGAATCAATCCTGTGTATTGGTTCTGGTAAGAAGTAGGTAATAGGGATTAAGTGACTTGCGCAGAGTCACACAGCTAGGAAGTAACTAAAGTCAGATTTAAGAAGAAGAAGACTGACACACTTTTCCCAGTGTTCAAAGTCAATTCTATAGTCATAAATCAATGATGAAGTAGGATCCCAGAATCATGACAGATCTAGATGAGGAGATCCTTAAGGATAAGGAAGCAATGAACTGAAATAAATGGTATTATCAATTATCTGGATAATACGTGTATAACACAGTTGAATTGTTTGTCAACTCTGGAAGGGGGAAGGGAAGATGGGAGGGAGACAATATGAATCATGTAACTTTGGAAAACGTGTATAAATATGTTATTAGAATAAAATAAAGATAAAGCAAAATTTTAATTAAAAAAGTATCAGAAACTGTTGCATAGTGACTATATTTGTCACAGGGATACTATATATAAAGACCAAAACAAAGACAAAATATTACTATCCAAGAAACACCCACTGCTATTGATATCGATCAAGTAAAAAAGGGGTACTAGCAGACAAGAGAGAGACAGCAAATTAATGAAATGAAACAAATATTTCTGAAAGTAGGGAGTCCAGCAGAATGAATAACTTGTTTGCAGATTTAGATACAACTAAGAAAATTAGGAATGCTAGTCAAAAGCAGATAAGGGGCTGTCACAGGATGAACAATAATACTCAGTGATAAATAAAAGAAAAAAAACCTTTTTTTTGTTGGTTTGACTACCCATAGCAAAATTTCTATAGTATTCTTGAAAACAATTTAGAATATTTGTTGTGTTGCCCAAATAAAGAAGAATATAGCTATAATATCTAGAGGTGGGATAAAAACTGACCAGAGTAGAAAAGTATGTCAAACCTTCTATGTTGAGACTATGCGTGTGAATGAACTAGTTGGCCCCAAAGTGAATGAGCTTGACGAACTGTAATGGTTGGCTGTCTCTGTATCAGAGGTAAAGGATAATTCCAGATGTTTGATGTGGCCAGATGATATGGAGCACCTATTGACAGAAAATAGGATACCAATAATAATAATAACACACTTAATAATATTAGATAGTTTGAATACTTAAAATTTAGCAAAATCCATATTTTAAATCATTCACTGAGCCCATTCACCTTGGGGCTTACTAGTTCAAGAACAAAAGGTTAATAGTGCCCGGCACATGGTAAACATGGTTATTTCCAGTTTTCATCATCATGACCATAATTGAACATAAACCTGAGTTTCCCTAATCTATGCAAAAAAATATTTTAACATGTTAGTGCTATCCAGACTTGAATGTATGAATTAAAATAAATCTAGACCCAAAGTCTGTTATTATATATGTTACAATTGATATGGACTTTAGGAGTAAAACTTGAGCATGAGTCAGAAAGGACTGGCTAATATTAATTTCTGGAAGAAAAAAAAAGACTTGAAACTTTGTTATCATTAAATGAGTCCATAATCAGCAATGATTGCCACTTCAGACATAAGGGTGATGTGTCTAAAGGCAATCTGTGGTCTCTCTTTGTTCTTTGCAAGACTTAACTTAGCATCTATCAGATTTCTCTGGATAATGTTATTCACTGGCTACTGTTGGCATTGCTGAGTTTGGACTGCATCATACACGAACAGTATTATTGAATGTAACAAGAATAAAAGATGGCAAAGATATCAATGCGACAAGTAAAAATAGCAAAAAAAGAAAGGGAGTGAAACTATGTGAGGCCAAGAAAATGCCTGCTGAAAATGTATTTTTGAAGGTTAATGCTTACTTGAATAGTCAAACGGGCTATGAATAACATTTAATAATAGCTTCTGTGGATTTTTTTTCAGCACCCTTTATCCAAACATCACAAGGTAGTTTAGTTCATTAATTCTCATATCATTGTCATAAGGAAAGTATTTGATGAGCATTATAATTCCTATTTCACAACTGGAAAAAGTGACTTATGGAGACAGTGGTGAAGATCAACTGGGCTTGTTAAAAGAAGGGGCATGAAAATGATTCTTAGTTTAGCCATGAAATAAATACATTTAATTCTCTTCCTTTGCTCGAGGCTGCACTGCCATTGGTTGAATGCCTTGAATAATTATTTTTCTTAAAAATACAATTTGCCTTAAGAAAATCTGGAATAAATTTTTTAATATTTGAAGATAATCTTACTCAAGATGTTAGTCTTTCACAGATGTGAAGATTCATCTTAGTATTATTACTAAGTAAACACCAATAATGGTTATACCTTGAGGGCAGTGACAGCGAATGGTGAATGCACCATTTTTCTTATTACCATTACTCAGATTTCCTAATTAAGACGCCAATATTTGCAATGATGTATTTCACTTTTGTTTTAGAAATTTAGGGTTATTAGTACTCTTTCCTCCATTCATTCTATTACCAGTTTAAGGTGTTCTTTGAGTTGAGTATGTCCTTTTCTCCAAATAGGCAAGAATTAAAGACACAATCCATGGAGCAATGAAACCCATTACTGCTGGCTCATTTAACCCTTGAAAATTGAGCTCATTTAACTGAGTCATTTAACCTGATAACCCTCAACAACTTAATTACATCAATCACTCATTTTAAAACTACTCTTTCCCCCTCTCGCTCTTCACTACACTTCCAATTCCTTTTCAACATCTTGGAGAAATTTGACCCAATGACCCAGCCACAGAACTCCATCTGCCACCCCAATCTGACTCAGTGAAGGATCGTTCCCAATAATAACCATCGCTGCATATTGTACCACATTGAGTCCCAGGAAAATTTTCCCTTAACAAAGCTTTACCTTTCAACTGAACCCAATGCTCCCAGATCTACCCTAGAGTCACTAGTTTAAAAAAATAGGACATTCCACCATGTAGAAGGAATTCCAGTTGTTTTCTGCACCTCCTTCATTTGAAAATTTTTATGAAAAATGACACCAAAGTTGCCCATGGACTTTGGTTTTCATTCAACAGATAAAATGTAAGGAAAGTCAGAACTGAAGTAATAAAATAATTAGAATTATCTCATCTTGACATTGTTATGTGAAATTTTTTATTGTTTTGTTTTGGTAAGGAGAAGTAAAGAGTTGGAGGAGAAAATGACAAGTTCTTGAAATCAGGAGACCTAGTTTCAAATCCTTCATCTGAATTATATCTTCTAAAATATTTATAGCAGCTCCTTTTGTGGTGGCAAAGAATGGAAACTGAAGATGTCTATCAACTGGGGAATGGTATATGTTTGTAATGGAATACTATTGTGCCATAAGAAATGACAAACAAGAAGATCAAAAAAAATCTGGAAAGACATATGTAGTGATGCAAAATGAAGTGCAAAACTAGAAAGCTATATATAGTGACAACAATAATGTATTATGATTCTGTGGATGATTTAACTATTATCAACAAGGCAAGAATCCAGGAGAACTCCAAGGGATTTATGATGAAAAAAGTTATCTACCACCATAGAATGAACAGAGTCCAAATGTAATTTGAAACATATCAGATTTCAGTTAATTTTCTCCATGAATTTTTTTTCTAGCGTAAGTAACATGTATCTTGCTTCACAACATGATAAACAGGGAAATATATATATATATACATATATATATGTATATATATATAACCTATATCATATTATCTTCTTAAGGAGGGAGAATAGGGGAGAAGATGGGAAAGAAGAGGGGAAAGACTGAGATGTAGATTTTTGGACATAGCTAATGTGAAAATTTATTTCTCTTGGTTAAGCATATTGATTATAATTTATTACATATTTTAACAAATTATATATCATGTTTTTATACATAAAAAATAAATGGTAACAATAAAGAAAATGATCCCATGTGACCAGTTTAATTTGATCTTTACAATAACTCTGTGAGATAGGCAGGATAGGTATTACTTCCATTTTACAGATGAGTAATCCAAGGCCTGCAAGAAGATTTGTTCATTCCTCCTTAATGCTAGAGCCTTGACTCTGAGATGATCTGCAGTTTATCCTGCACATCATCTCCCCCATTAGATGGTGAGCTCTTTTAGATGAGGATAGTTTTAGCCTTTCTTTATATCCTCTATATTTAGTAGAGCTCCTGGCACATAGTCGGTACTTAACAAATATTGATTGATTGATTGGAACATAATTAATATTTCATAAATGCTTGTTGAGTCAGAGGTTAAGTGGCATATATTATTACACTGTTAGTAGTAGTATAATCAGGACAAAATTACAATTCTTCCAATTCATGTCATGTTCTTAATTAAATATCTTCTACAACTCATTCCAGCTTTTCCTTTTTCCTTGATCACTTTAGGAAGTAAACCTAAAAGTAGTATTCCTGGGTCAAAAGGTAGACACATTCCAACTCCCAGATCCTATAACACTATGTAACACTAGATAGAGCAATAAACCTGGAGTCATGAAGTTCTGGGTTCAAATATAACCTCAGATACAAACTAACTACATAACTATGAACAATTCCTTTAATTTCTATTTAACCTCTGTCTGCTTTAGTTACCTCATCTGTGAAATGATGGTACTAAAAGCACCTACCTTCCAAGGTTGTTGTCAGGACAATATTTGCTTTTGCACCCCTTAAAATTTGATATAAATATCAGCTAGAATTCCCAATTACTTTTAAATTTAATTGAACAAATATTTACTAAGCACCAAGAGAATCCTCTTACATTAATAGAATATTCAATTCAATGGATATTAAGCACTTGCAGTCAACTCTACATAAAGAGAGGACTATTCAGAATTGATCAATAAAACCCACTGGGCTCATGGGGGAAATGACACTGGGGTGCAATGCTCAAAAATGTCATCAGTGGTATATAAAAAGACAGAACCTAGTAAAAATGGTAGCATAATTCTGTACATGTTAAACGGTTAGGATCTACATTAATACTTCAATAAAGAGTGACAGCACCTAGACTATAACTCCAGGGTTGAGGGCTTAGGGAGCATGGCCATGGTGGAAGATGGTGGGAGGAGAGGAAGGGTTGAGTGCTTGGGTGCCCATCAACCTTCCTCATCCCATAGTCTTTACTGCACTTACTGCACTTACTGCACTACTGTTTGGAATATTGATTTACTATTGTTCTTTCTAATCTAGAACAGGTCACAAATGCAAAAGAATAGCAAAATGTGACGTTGTAGGATAGCCCATGCAGTGAGCTGAGGTAGTGTACTAGCAATTAAATGTTGGAAGTACACAAGATATGCATTTGCGTACTCTTATCTGCCTCATTTCAGCTGGGTAAAGTTTTTCTGAACTCTTGCTGTTTTTTAAGGATGAAACCACAATAAGTACATTTGAAATTCATATAATTATCAAATTATTCTCCATTGTGTTAATCACATTGAGAAAACTGGTATATTTTTTAAAGTATTCTAGAAGAATTAACTATACTATGGAGAAGATACAAACAGTTCTTTCCCTCAAGGAGCTCACTTTCCACTACATCAGAGTTTGAAAAATACAAGCCTGTCTTGTTTTAATTGTGGTTTGTGTTGGTTTGCTTTGTAGATTTTTGCATATTTTACGAACTGAAGGTTTGCGGTAACCAAGTCTATCAGCATCATTTTTCCAATAGCATGTGCTCACATTGTATTATTTGTGCAACATTTTGGTAATTCTTTCACTATTTCAAGCTTCTTTATTATTGTTACATCTGTTATGGTGATCTGTGATGAGGTAATTGTTTTAGGAAACCATGAACAGTACCCGTACAAGTCAGCACACTTAATAAATGCTGTATGTGTTCTGACTGCTCCATAGAACAGACCATTCCCTGTCTCTTTTCCTCTCTTCTGGTCTCCCTATTCCCTGAAACACAATAATATTGAAATTAGGTTAATTAATTAATTAGGCCATTGTAGGATGGCCTGTGATTTCAAGTGAAAGGAAGAGTCAATTAACATGGCGGACTTCACTTTTGTATTATTTTAAGAAATTGGCACAACCATCTTGACCTTCAGCAATCACCCAGATCAGTGAGCAGCCATTGACATGGAAACAAGACCCTCCATGAGCAAAAAAAGATAAATACTCACCTAAGGCTTGGATGATAGTTGGCAGTTTTTAGCAATAAACTATTTTTAATTAAAGTACATAGTTTTTTAGACAATACTAGTTGCACACTTAGATTATAATATAGTATAAAACACAATTTTATATTCCCTAGGAAACCAAAAAAAATTGTGTGACTCATTTTATTTTATTTTTTTTGAACCCTCAACCTTCTATCTTAGTATCAGTTCTAAGGCAGAAGAAAGGCAAGAGCTAGGCAATTGGGATTAAGTGACTTGTCCAGGGTCACACAGCTAGGATGTGTCTGAGGTCAGATTCAAACCCAAATCTTTCTAATCCTAGGTCTGGTGCTCTCTCCACTGTACTACCTAACTGCCCCTGTAACTCCCTTCATTGTGATATTCACTTTATTGCAGCGGTCTGGAACTGACCTGCAAATCTTCAAGGTACACCTATACTTAGACACCAGAAGAAAAAGTCAGAGTTTGGGAGATAACTCAGCATCTTGAATGAATTATTTCTAAAGTAATCCAATGTGGTCAAGTTCATCATTCCTCTTCTGCTTCTTATTTTTACAGGTATTTCTTGATTATCCTTGGAAGCAAATGTAGAGTTCATAGAAATCAAATGGCGATGCCTAGATACTTTTATCTGACTTTGGAATACAGAAACATAGACTCACTGACTCACATTATATGTAGCTACACCCATGCATACATATATATGTTCTCATTTACTTGTTTCTAGCTCTGGTCCTTCTTGTATCTGCTGTAGAATCTATAGCACCCTGGGACTGGCTGTGTCAGACAGATAAAAGCGTATAAGAAGAGAGTAAATGATGAGGGGCAACATTCCCTACGGGAACAGCCCCTTTGGAGACAGAGGCTAGGTTTGATCTTATTTCCAAACAGGAGCTCTGTGACATTGGGAAAATTACTTCTCTCTAAGCACCATTTTTTCCATCTGTAAAATGATTCTAATATCTATACTCTCTTACTTCACAAGATTTCTGTGAGCAAAAGCCATAAAACTTGAAGATTACAATAGAGCTTAAGAAGAACTGTTGTTTTCATAAAATTGACTGTTTTGTTTTCTGAAAACCTTTAACTTCTTTCTCATACTGATATATGTATAATCATGTTAATTACTTGAGGAAATCAGTGATAAGTTTCCTAAATTCAGTCACTTCAGTGAGAAGTGGTCACTAATTAGAGCCAATCATTAAAATTATTAAAACAAATGCCATATTGTCCTTATCCATTCCCATTCCCCTTATCTTAAAATGTTGAGAGCTTGATCTATTTCCATTTTTTTCCTTGCCAGGAAATGCCAAGAAATAAGTTGGATAAACTAGGCAATCCCGAGGGTTTTAAACAGAGATGAAGGAAAAGAAACAGCCTGTTTAAAATGAAGTATAGCATCCTCCATATGTGATCTTGGGACTGACACAGATAACATATAGGCTCTGAAGATGCAATAAAAACAGACAGAAGAACCAAATTCGTCTGGCTTTGGAAAAGGCTCATCCCTTTAAAAGACTCTCATGAATTCCAGGAAGAAATAAAATCCCACCATGTAATTGAGTGTAAAGAAGCTTGAGGTTAATTATCCATATTGCCTTTCCAGATTCATCTAATTTCCCAGGTAACCAAGAGACACTCCACTTTGCCATTATAGTTGCAGACAAAATTTGGTAAGTCCTCAAAGAGGGGAGAATTGGAGCGGAAAGGGAATGGATGAAAGATCAAGGTTGGGTCAAAAGTATAGATAAAAGCTTAGGGAAAGAAGATATCTGCATTTTTAAAAATCATACCACCATCTTGAAACCATTACTGGAAACACATTTAATGCAAAGTACATGGTAAAGTGTTATTACACCACCACAATTATAAAATGCCAATAGTACAGAACTTCAAAGATATACCATAACTCCATATAAAATGAACAGGTTATTGGGTAGGAAAATATAATCCACTAAGAATGGTTGGAGATTTTATATCAAAAATTCTTAGCTCTTCTTTATTATAAACATAAAATCTAAAAGCTTCTGCTTCCACAGACTCATCTTTGATAACATCTGGAAATCAATGGACACACCAAGGTACATTCCCTAAGGTATTTTACAGACTTCAGATGATAAATGTAGGATATTCATATACATAAATACACTTATATCACCCAGATATCACATACAAGTTATATATGTATAGACAATTTAAACACTACATGGCCAAATATATTGTGATGCATCATTGCTATGTAATCCATAATGACAAAATAAAACTCTGGCTTGCGGATTATTGTTTTTTAAAATGAAGCTTACAAATTATAGATTTCAAATGGCCCAGGAGATATCCTGGTATCTTAAAAGGAAAGAAGTCATGAGCTTTCTGTTCTATTTCAGAAGTTATGTTAATAGCATTTCATTCATGAACATTCATTGGAAAGAGGTTTAGATTAAGGTTATATGATGTAGAGCTAGAAAGTACCTTAAGTAACACCTAGTCCAATCCTCCCATTTTACAGATGAGGTCAACAGGCCCAAAGTTACATTGGTAATTGAAATGGGTCTTCAACCTAGATCCAGTGACTATAAGTCCAGGTTTCTCACATCATACCACAGAATCTTTCAAATTAGGTTATGTACTTAAGTAAATTAAGCCCTAAAACAAAACAACATTTATGATTCAAGTAGAAATCTGTCACACTCCAAGACATTTTTTTAAAAAATTCTTAAAAATATATTCTTCTTTGAAAAGACCAAATCTAATTATTTTTTCTCAACATCTTGTACTCTATTTCCCTATAGGTTCTCATCTCTCATGTTTTTCCCTTAGTTGATGCCCATAACACCCCAACTCTTTCTTTATCATCTTTACAACTCTATTCAATAGTATTTTTACTTTAAGATCTCCATTACATGTATAGTCTTTACAAATCTTTCATAGTTTTACACTTGAAGACCACCACTCTACTATACAAAGCTTCTGCCTTTTCACCTCTTCATCATCATGTTTTTCTGCTCTACTTCACATATACGTTTACGTATTTCTTTCTCCGTCAATACTTTTCCAAAAACTTAATCTGTATCATTCATGGAGTTCTTGCCAAACCACTACCAAGCCACTCATCCATGTTACTGCCTAATACCAGTGTTGTTCATTCATGATTCCAACCTTGGGCTATATTTCATACAAGACACCACCTTCTACAATAACTGGCTTCAGTACGCATAGGAAAGAATTTATTGCATTTGCAAACACACCCAAACTTGAGTTTGTTTGTAGAGCTAAGATGTCAACTGTACCATGGGATAGCTCTGAGGAAGAATATTCTTGATTAGTGAGACACACAGGAAGATGGTTTTCTTCATTCAATCTACTGAAATATAGAAATGGCCTTCATGTGCTTTCTCTTTATAATAAACAGATAATAAATAACAAAGAAAGGGTTATATCTTCATATTTTGAGGTGGCTATTTTCCTTTTAAGAAACAGCATGAACCATGAATGGAAGGCAGCCTTCATGTTCAATACAGAGAAATATTGTGCTAAGAAGAGGCATGTCCCTTTATCTACCAACCAACTGCCCTTCAACTCTGCTCCCCTAATCCCAAATCTTTAAAACTCTGTAACCAAATTTCCATTGGCATCAATGGAGGTAGTTCCCACACCAAGTTTCCTAAACCCATGAAATTACAGGTCTGGACTGCTTCCCTGCCCCTCCTGAATTAAAAAAAAATCCTAGCTTTTAAAAGAACATCTTTCTATAAAGAATTCCTACATATTTGTAACTAAGTGCATAACCCTACCCACTTCCCCAATTATTAAAAAAATGAAAAGTTTTGAATAGACATCTGCAATTGATCTCATAGAGTCCTTGTTCACTTTTCATCTGCAACAATAACTCAGAAGTTTGTATAAAGGTATGACTGATAAAATGGTATTTAAAGACAAGTTCACTAAGGTGTAGGGCAAGATCTCTACACAGTATAGTACACATTTCGTAATGGAAAGGGCTTTGACTTTGGAGTCAGAGAACCTGATTCTGAAAAGTGTTTACTTATTCCCTGTGTTATTTTTGATATGCCATTTAAATTTTCTGAGTCTGTTTCTTTAACTGTGAAAATGAAGGGGTTGCATTAGATAATGTGTCTGGCTTCTTTCAGATCAAAGTTGATGATCTTATGAACATATTCTTATTTCAGATCCTGTGAAAACCAAAAATATCTACCACAAAGAAGGTAAACTTTTATAAGAATTAAGGTCTGTAACAACCATAAAAATAAAATTCACTACCCATTAGCAGGAACGACTCACACTATTATACAAAAGCTTAAGTTTTTAAATATGTAAATATTATATGATTATTTTTAAAAAAACATTATATCTGAAAATGAATCATAAAAGATTTAGGATCAAATATCTGAGTTATATATGTTGACTTCTATACCTATTAAATTAACTTAGGGTCAAATTTGATCTTGTGATTGTTCAAAGAAAGGAAAAATGCCATGTATTATTTTACAAAAAACACACTTCCAAAATGGGGTTAGGGGAGGAGAAAGGAATGTCCTTTTAACAAAGACTAGCTATATTATTTATGGAAACTCTAGTATCTTCTCTGGAGTTTGGAGCGACACCTACTAGGATGAAATTTAAAGCAACATTTTCTGTTTTTTTGACCATGAAGCCAAATGAATATTTATCAAAATGTGTGACAGATGTGTGTAATGAGACTACATTCCCAGTGATCCTCTGGGCTTAAACAATGGTCCTGATTGAAGTTCCCAGGTCTTTGATACCCCTGAGATTTGATTTTAGGGTGATTGTATCCTAATGGAACTAAAGAGAAAAGAAAAAAAATCATGGCCAATGCCAGGGATTTGTTTCAACAGGACAGGCCAAATACGATTGACCAAGGTGACTAGTTCAGAAGACCAGCAGAAGCCACTATGGAAATAAAGAATGAGAAAATAAGTAGAAATAATAGCATTTGAGAATTTATAGCATAGCTATCTGTACTGAGAGCTTAAAGCCCTCTCCACAACAGAGCATAAATCTTAGAGATAGATAGATATTTATTCAGATACTTGGGTGGGGGAGGGATGTAAAAAGGAGGAGATAATAGTTACTTAGAAAATGTGTATGAGATCATTTCTAACTTATTGTACTATTAATTTCAGATCCTATTAGATATTTTTATTTTTTTAATTCATATTCTTTGCTTGGTCTGTTAGGAGGGAAAATCTGAATTTGACTTTAGATTACTCAGGAAACTGGGTGGGGACACAGAATGAATCACATGAAGTAATAAATAAATTGTTATCCAAAATACTAACACACTGAACCCTAATCCATTATGAATGGGTGTCAAATAGGTTATGTCTCATATGAGTTCATGCAGGATTCTTTTTTATTCTTTTTTGTTGTTTTTCTGAAATATAAGGTGCCAACACTGGCCAGCATTAAGAAAGAAATCCCAAAATTATTCCTAATGTAAGTTATATTTTAGAAGTTAAGTCAGGGTTATTGATTTTTGTCTTGACCTTAGGGATTCAGTACCAACAGTGTCTGAATTTAGACAGCTCTTTTCAAATACCAGTAAAGGGATGAGTATAGGCATAAGTACAATTATCTGTTGGGGTTCAATGATAGATCAGGCATTCATTAAAAACAGTTGATTTCATGGGTACCTTTGGTTGATAACAACAATACCACTGATAGGATTTTTATACACTGAAGCCAACTCTTTGGAAATATGTTAGCTGCTAGGGAAAGTATTTGGGGGAAAAGATGATGCTCCTACTGAAGAGAATTACCTGATGTTTCAGTAGGTGGCTATTGTGGTCAAAGCCACACTGCAATTTTTAAGGACCATTTTTTAATTAATGGAAGATGTAGTGGGCATACCAAATCATTGATTTTACAGACAGTTAACAAGTATTTAAGTACCCTTTACATTCCACTCCATTTGTTAAGCATTGAGGATACACAGAAAGTTAAAGGGGGAGAAAAACAGTCCCTATTCTCAAGGAGCTCACTGTCTAATAAAGGAGATGATATGAAAACAAGTATACTATGTACAAATAGGCTATATACAAGGGAAGTTGTTTGGGGTTCTTGTCAACAAGATTGATACCATGTTAAAAAATGGCCAGTTTATACCCCCAACTTGTGTTTGAATTTGACCTTCAAACAGGGTTAAATAGAAAGATTCTGGATTAGTAGATTGAAGGAAGACAGGGGCAGAAAGGAAGAGGGACCTTATAGTCAATTTGATTCCCTTAAGGAGAGGCTTTCCTCTCCAAGGAAATATGTGGTCCAAGAAATGGTGGCAGACAGAGGCAATAGCAACATAATGAGACAATTTAGACACTACAAGAACCCAAAGTCAATACTATGAAGCAGCAATGGAGGAATTCCAAAACCATCCTCCTAAAACAAAAGGAAGAGTTGAGGGAAAAAACAGAGCCAAGATGGGGACTTAGGAGCAGTGAAAGCTTAAACCACTCTGACAGTCCTTCCAAACTAATCTTTAAAAGATGCTTCAAAATAACAGGAGTTAAAAACCAACAGCAAGATGAAAAAGGGGCTTCCTTATAGAAAACAATGTGAAAAGTAGGCAGAGAGATTCAATTTACAAGGGATAATGGAGAACTAGAAGTAAAATTGTACACAGAGGAGTGCCGGCCAACCAATCCCAACCTACTGCGCTGGGTTCTAAAAATGGGCATTGGATAATTTTGGAATCCTGGGACCCTACCAATACCAACAATAGAGCACATTGTTAGTTTTATGTTGGACTGAATATTTAATTGCTGGTTGCCAGGTATTTATTTTCTAAATCCCAAAATGAATTACTCAAGTAAATAGAATTAATGGTAGTTTATTTTATAATAGAGGGAAGATATTAAGGAAGAGAGAAAAGGGGAGAGAGAGAGAGGGAGAGAGAGAGAGAGAGAGAGAGAGAGAGAGAGAGAGAGAGAGAGAGAGAGAGAGAGAGAGAGAGAGAGAGAGAGAGAGAGAGAGAGAAAGCTCAGACTTCCTCTGAACCAGTTAGAAATTCTAAGGCACCAGTCAGGGGAAAGGAGATTCAAGACTATGGCCCTTTCCTGGAGGTTTACACCTCCAAAAATGGCAAGGAACTAAGTCAGCCTTCAGATTCACCATGGTGACAGTCTAAAAGGGAAGCAGTGTGAGGTCTCCTGTGTGAGCTCCTCCAGTGGTCCAGTTCCACAGCCAAGTGTCTTTACTCCAAGTCTGAGTGTATGTCTTCCAGTCTCTCCTCACGTGTTTGTCTTCTGGCTTTGAGTGACTGTCTTCAGTCCAAGTTCAAGTAACTGTCTTCCAGTTCAACTCCAAGTCACTGATTGATCTTCACTCCAAGCCCAAGTGACTTAAATGATATGTGTGTTTCTGTTTCCACTATTTAAAGACCTTTTACTCTTGTGTCACCTCCCCTAAATTTTACATCTACCAATCACAGCAGACACTCCTCTCCAGGCCTGCCCACTCTTTCACATATGTGTCACAGACCTCCCACTCAATGTATAAAATGGGTGTTCATACCTTTTTGTAGTTAGTTCACACCTTTTTGTAGTTAGTTCATACCTTTTTGTTGTTAAAATGGGAAGATCCACTTTTAGTACTGGGTTTACACCTTGAGGATTAGAATCTAAAAATAGACAGGGGATTACAATTTAATCTTCACAATAAAGGAAGAGCTAAATACCTTCATTGTTACAATCAGGAGAGAGCCAAATCCAATCTTCACAACATCCAAACCATATACTTACCTTTTGAAGTCCCAAGCCCTGGTACCAGCACAAAGTGAGGCCCAGAAGTCCATAGCCCTTGGCCCTTTCAATCCTGTGCTACAGTAAAGTCCTAGACCCAGGACAAAATAATTTAGAGTGATGAGTCCTGCAAACCATCAGAAGAGGAGACAGAATCATCAGCTTTCAGAACTCCCAGTCCATAGGTCAAAATAAAAAGGCTAGAAAAATGAGCAAACAGCAAAATAAACACCTAGGCACTGAAAATTTCTATGGAGACAAAGAGCAAGGCACAGAGTCAGTATGGTACAATGAGATCCTAGCAACCACATGCAAAACTTCAAAGATAAATTAGAATTGGTCTAAGACCCTGGAAGGTCTCAAAAAGGACTCAAAAAATCAAATAAGACAGGTTGGAAGAAGATAAGGGGGGGGGGATAAAAGTAATACAAAAAAGAAAATAACAACTTAAAAAGCAAAATTGGTCAACTGGAAAAAGGAGCACAAAAATTCAATGAAGAAAAGAGTTGTTTTTTTTTTTATAAAAATAGAAATGACTTACTGGAAAAAAAGACAAAAAAAATCCAATGAACACAAGAGCTTTGAAAAAAGTAGAATGGACCAAATGAAAAAGAAGGATCAAAAGGTCATGGAAGAAATTCATTTTTTAAAAATTAGAATTGGGAAAATAGAAGCTAATAACTTCACAAGACATTAAGAAATAATAAAACAAAATCAAATAAAAAAAATAGAAGAAAATATGAAATATGTAATTGAAAAAACTGCCCTGGAAAACAGAACCAGGAAAGATAATTTAAGATTATTTGACTACCTGAAAGTCATGATCAAAAAAAAAAAAGCTAGACATCCTATTACAAGAAACTACCAAAGAATATTGCACTTATAATCTTAAACAAGAGGGTAAAATAGAAATTGAAAGAATCCGTAGAACACTTCCTATAAAAAATTCCCAAATGATAACTCCCAGGCATGTTATAGCCAATTAGAAAAATACTGCAAATCACCAGAAAGAAAAAATTCAAATATCATGGGGCCCCAGTCAAGATTAAACAGGATCTGACAGTTTCCAGATTGAAGGATGAGAAAGTTTGGAATATGGTATTCTGGAAGACAAGGGACCTGGATTTACAACAAAGAATCACCTATCCAAAAAAAAATTGACTATATTCTTTCAAGGGGGATTATGGTCATTTACTAAAATATAAAATTTTCAAGCATTCCTGGAAAAAAAAAGACCAGAATCAAACAGGAACTGTGATGTCCAAATGCAAAATCTGAGAGAAGCGTAAAAAGGTAAATAATAAAGAGAAATAATTTAAGGGCCTCAATAAGTTTGAATTGTCTCTATTCCTATATGGGAAGTTATTTGTAACTCTTAAAACTTTTATCATTATCATAATTGTTAGAAGAAGTATACATAGAGAGAAGGTGTGATAGTAAACTGTTTAGGATGACATAAAAAACTAAGGGTGAAAAAGAGTATCACACTAAGGTAAATGGGAGGAGGAAAGTAAAATGAGGTAAATTATATCACATAAATAGGTGTAGGGGAGTGGGAAATTATTACAGTGATGAAGATGAAGATGAAGATGAAGATGAAGATGAAGATGAAGGGCGTGACAGGTAATTCTTAAACCTTACTTTCATTGTAATTGACTCAGAGAGGGAAGAACAGCCAGAATCAATGGGATTCAGAATTCTATCTTATCCTATAGAGAAATAGAAGGGGAATTAGAAAGGGAGTAATATAAGGGAGGGAAAATGGAGGGAGTGATTAAAAGCAAAACACTGGTATGAAGGGACAGACATAAAAGAGAAAGGGCAAGATTAAAAGAGGAAAACAAGATGGAGGGGAATACACAGATGGTAATCATAACTGTGAATGTAAATGAGATGAACTAGCCCATAAAACAGAAGCTGATAGCAGAGTGAATTAAAATCCAGAATTCTACCATATGTTGTTTACAAGAAACATGTTTGAGGCAGGTAGACACATACAGAGTAAAGGTAAGGGACTATAGAAAAATATACTGGGATTTTGAAAGCAAAAATAGATCTGATTTAAAAAGATAAGGAAAGTAATTACATGTTGATAAAAGGCAGTATAGACAATGAAGTAATATCAGTACTTAACATTTATGTGCCAAATGGTATAACATCCAGATTTTTAAAGGAGAAACTAGCATAGCTAAAGGAGGGAATAGACAATAAAACTGTATTAGTGGGGGGACCTCAACCTTCTCCTATCAGAACTAGATATATCTAAAAAATAGAAAAGAAGTAAAAGGAGTGAATGAAATTTTAGAAAAGTAAGGTTTAATACCTATCTGGAAAAAAAAACTGAATAGGGATAAAAAGGAATATACTTTATTTTCAGCTGCACATGGTACATATACAAAAATTTACCTATACATACAAAAAAAGGTACTAGGGCATAAAAACTTCACAACCAAAAGCAGAAAAGCAGAAATAATAAATGTAACTTTTTCATATCACAATGCAACAAAAATAATTATAATCAATATGGTTCATGTAAAGGCAAATTGAAAATTAATTGGAAACTAAATAACTTAATTCTTTAAAACATATGGATCAGAGAACAAATCATAGAATCAATCACTGATTTCATTGAACAGAATGACAATGAAGAGATAGCATATCATAATTTGTAGGCTACAGCCAAAGAAGTACTCAGGGACAATTTATATTCCTGAATGCTTTTATCAATAAAATAGAGAAAAAGGAGATCAATGCATGCAACTAAAAAAAAAATTAGAAAAAGAACAAATTAAAAATCCCCAATTAAAGACTAAATTGGAAATCTTAACAATCAAGGGAGAAATTAATAAACTGTAAGTAAAAATAACTAATGATATAACTAACTAATAAATATATATTTATTATATATTATATATGTAATATATAATATATAAAAATAACTAATAAATAAGACTAGAATTTGGTATTATTAAAAAAAACAAATAAAATAGAGCATTGGTTAATTTAATTTAAAAGGAAAGAAGAGAATCAAATTACCAGTATCAAAAAAGAAAAGGGTAGTTTCATCTCCAATAAAGAGGAAATTAAAGTAATCATTAGGAGCTATTTTGCCCAATTACATGAAAACAAATCTGATATTCTAGGTGACAGATGAATATTTAAAAATTATAAATTGCCTATACTAACAAAAGAGGAAATAAAATACTGAAATAATCCCATCTCAGAAAAATAAATTGAACAACCCACAATAGACTCCCTAAGAAAAAAAGTCCCAGGGCCAAACAGATTCAAAAGATAATTCTTTCAAAAATTTAAAGAACAATTAAACCATACTATACAAACTATTTGTCAAATAAGGAAAGGAGCTCTGCCAAATTCCTTTTATGACAAAAACACGGTGCTCATACCTGAGCCAGGAAGACCAAAAACAGAAAAAGAAAATTACAAATTTCCTTAATGAATATTGATGCAAAAATCTTAAGTAATACACTAGCAAAAAGACTACTGTAATATATCACAAGAATTATTCACTTTGACCAGGGGGGAATTATACCAGGAATACAAGGCTAGTTTAATAGTAGGAAAACCATCAGCATAATTGACCATATCAATAATCAAACTAACAGAAATCACATGATTATCTCTATAGATGAAGAAAAAAAAGCTTTTGACAAAATACCACACTCATTCCCTTTAAAAACACTAGAAAGCAGAGTAATAAAAGGGCCTTCTTTTAAAATAATAAGTAGTATTTATTTGAAACCATTAGCAAGTATCATCTGTAATGGGAATACATTAGAAGCTTTCCTTCCCAATAAGATTAGGGGTGAATCAGTGATGCCCATTATCACCACTCTTATTTAATATTGCACTAGAAATGCTAGCTTTAGTAATTAGAAAAGAAAAAATGGAGGGAATTAAAGCAGGCAGTGAGGAAACTAAACTATCACTCTTTGCAGATGATAAGATGGTATATTTAGAGAATCCTGGAAAATCAACTAAAAAACTAGTTGAAATAATAATTTTAGCAAAGTTGCAGGATACAAAATAAAGCCACATAAATCATCACATTTCTATGTATTTCCAACAAAGCCTAGGAGCAAGAGTTAGAAAGAGAAACTCCATTGAAAATCACTCTAGACAATAGAAAATACTTGGGGATCTATTTGCCAAAAAAAAAAAATGCAGGAATTATATATACACAATTACAAAACACTTCACACGAATAAAGTTAGATCTAAACAATTGGGCAAATATTATTTGCTCATGGGTGGGTCAAGCTAATATAATAAAAATTACAATCCTACCTTAATTAATTTACTTATTCAGTGTCATCCCAATCAAACTACCAAAAACTACCTTTTATAACTAGAAAAATAATTTTAAAATTTATCTAGAAGAATAAAAGATCAAGAATATCAAGGGAATTAATGAAAAAAAAACAAGAAGGATGGTGGCCTAGTAGTACTAGATCTTAAACTGTACTATAAAGCAGTAATCATCAAACAACCTGGTACTGGCTAAAAAATAGAAGGGTGGCTCAATGGACTAAATTATGGGGAAATGACCTAGGCAATCTAGTGTTCAATAAAACCCCAAATCCCAGATCTGGGGATAAGAACACACTATTTGACAAAAACTGCTGGGAAAATAATATGGCACATATTAGATTTAGATGGGGCAGCTGGGTAGCTCAGTGGATTGAGAGCCAGGCCTAGAGACAGGAGGTCCTAATTTCAAATCTGGCCTCAGACACTTTCCAGCTGTGTGACCCTGGGCAAGTCATTTGACCCCCATTGCCTACCCCTTATCACTCTTCTGCCTTGAAACCAATATACAGTATTGATCCCAAGACAAAAGGTAAGGGTTTAAAAAAATTAGATTTAGATCAATATCTCAAACTCTATAAAAAGATTAGGTCAAAATCTGTATATGATGTAAATGTAAAGAGTGATATTATAAGTAAATGAGTGGAACATAAAATAGTTTACCATAAGATCTATAGAGAAGGGAAGAATTTATGACCAACCAGAGAGAGTTTTACAAGATGAAAAATTTTTTGATTATATTAAATTTTTGATTATATTCAATTAAAAAGGATTTGTACAAACAAAACCAATGTTAATAAGATTAGAAAGGAAACAACAAATTGGAGAAAAAAAGCTTTATAACAAATTTCTATGATAAAGGTCTTATTTCTCAAATATACAAAGAATTAAGTCAAGTTTATAAAAATATCTTTCCCCAATAGACAAATGGTCAAAGGATATGAATAGGCAGTTTTCAGATGAAGAAATCAAAGTTATCAATAATCATATGAAAAAATGTTCTAAATCACTAAATTAGAGAAAAACAAATTAAACCAACTCTGAGATATCACCTCACAGTTATCAAGTTGGCCAATATCACAGTAAAGAAAAATGATCAATGTTGGAGATGTGGCAAAATTGGAACACTAATGCATTGCTGGTGGAGCTGTAACTGATCCAACCATTCTGGAAGGTAATTTGGAATTATGCCCAAAGAGCTATAAAAAGAATGCATACCCCTTGATTCAGTAATACCACTACTAGTCTGAATCCCAAGTCTTTAACATGAAGTGTTTCATCAAAAAAAATAATTTAATGGGAAAGGACCTGTTTGTACAAAAATACTTAGAGCTACTCTTTTTGTGAAGTCAAATAATTGTCAACTAAAGATATGTCCCTCAATTGGGGAATGACTGAACACACTGTGATATTTGATGATGTATTAAAAAAAAAGATAAAAGAGGGAAATTTGTACCCCAAGGGAATTTTGGAATTTCAGTATGGAGAGGGGAAAAGAGAGGAGAACCCCCTTCTCAAAGTGGGGATCAGGGGAGACAGCAGATGTAACGGGTTGCCTCAGAGAGAGGAGAGAGGGTTTGAAGGTTTTTCCCCTTCTGCCTTCCCTCTTTAGCTAAGCTGCTATTTCCAATTCACTCTTGTCCCTCTCATCCCCCATCACTACTCAAGACCAAAAGGTCTCCCCTTGATCAGTTCACTCACACTCAGCTTGGGGAACAGATAACTTTTAATGTTAACTCAATCAGGTAATACAAAAGGAATAATGGGCAGGGAAGACTGGGAAAAGAAAAGTGGGGAAAGGGAGTCCCTGTCTCTATCTAAACCCTTTCCTCTCCCTCCTCGAGTTTGGGAGGAACTCAGGCTCCTGAGTCCCCTAAAAGAAAGTCAGTTTGACTTACCCCTGGGCAACAGGAGCTGAAGTAAAGTCTGCTCAGATTTCTCTTCAGAAGTCCCTTCAATTGGGAAGTGTTGGGGTAAAAGATTCCCAGTTACCAGCAGAAAAAATGGGTAACCTTCAGGACAAAATCCTTTTCCCAA
Organism: Monodelphis domestica; assembly: GCF_027887165.1. Taxonomy (NCBI): domain Eukaryota; kingdom Metazoa; phylum Chordata; class Mammalia; order Didelphimorphia; family Didelphidae; genus Monodelphis; species Monodelphis domestica. The sequence continues at coordinate 116,863,052 of NC_077233.1, read as the reverse complement.
CTTCTCTCTTTGGCTTCTCAAGACTGAGAGACTCAATGCTCTCCCAGCCAGAGACTACTCCTACTCCAGACTCCACCCTTGGAGCCCCTCCTCCATTGAGGTGATCAATTTCACATACTCTTCAGCCTAGCACTTTTTCTCTAGTGCCAGCCACTGTCACAAACCCTCCATTTCCTGTTGTTCAAATGGTGCCACCCTGGCCCACGGCAGTTACCTACCTTCTAAGTCTATTCTAATTTATGTTACTTATTGTTCCCATCTACCTCCCCCTCCCAAAATAATAAATCTTATCCTAATCTGTCTATTTGCTAATCTAAATTCCTATCTTGTGCTAAGACTGAGTTGTGGAAAGAGGGTTAGGATTATGTCCCAACAAACTTTTTACAATATAACAATTTCTTAATACAAAAGTCATTCCTATTGCAATCAATATAAAATTTAAATCTTAAGTAAAATTGAACTATCCTATGCCTTATGTAATGCTAATTCCAATGTAACAATTCATAACATATATATATGTATATATATATACACATATTAACTTGTATCTAATGAAATCTGATTTTTTCTGTCCCTATGTTACCTCTCTAGTTACAACATTCCCTTTTCCACTCTAAACGACTCTGTCCCTGTCTATTAACGGTTAGTATATTAACTCTCTCCTTTCTATCTATATTACTAGATTAGATCATTATTATGCTATATATATATACATGTCTGCTATTTGTACACATTTACATATGTCACATTTATATATATATGTATATATATATATATATATATATACACACACACACACACACACATATATATCTTCTGGTACTAGAGATCTATTACAAATATACAATTTATGGGCTATCCTTATTTACAGCACAGCCCCTAATGTCAATATGAAATTTGTTCATGTTCTAAATATGTCATGGTGGATGCATATTTATTCTAATGTGCATGTGAATGTACTTCCATATATGTGAAGTTAATGTGATCGGCTCTTAATCTTAAGTGACCCATTTTCCTGAAGTTCATTCCCCAAAATGTCTTTGATTCAAAGTTCTTTCCAGTTGTCCGTGTATCTTCCATCCTTTGCTATTGCTTGAAGTTTGTCACAGGTCCAGGGTGCCTTCATCCTCTTCCCTGGTAAAACTCTCTCATCCGAGTCAATTTGGGAGGGAGATGCCCTGGTCCCTGCACGCTCATGAGCCATGGTTTCTGGGCCTGCCTCTTCCTGCTCGGGGCCATCACGCTCCTCAGCTTCTCTCTTGCAGTAAGAATAGCGGTGATTCATGTGTTGTGAGTAAGACCCCAAGTGTGAGGAACATTTTCCACATTTGTCACATTGATAAGACTTTTCTCCAGAATGCAGGCGCATGTACTCGATTAAATGGTGTTCATGTTTAAATGCCTTTTTGCAGATTTCGCACTCATGAGGTCATTTACCTGTATGTTCATGTAGGGTGATGGAATACTATTGTGCTATAAGAAATAATGAACAGAATGATTTCAGAGAAATCTGGAAAGAACTATATGAACTGAAGCAGAGTGAAATGAGGAGAACCAGGAAACATTGTACACAGCAACAGTAATATTGTGGAATGATCAAATATGAGAGCCTTTGCTACTAATAGCAATACAATGATGCAGAACAATTCTGAGAAACTTATAAAAAAAAAAAGAATGCTATCCTCCTTCAGAGAAAGAACTGTTAGAGTAAGAATGCAGATGGAACTATGTGATTCATCACTTGTTTATTATATGTTTTGGGATTTGGTTTTATGGAAGATGCAAGACCGATGGTGGGAAAAAAAGGCAGAAGAAATCCAGCGCTTTGCTGATAAGAAAAACTACAAACACTTTTTCAGTGCCCTCAAGACTGTCTATGGGCCATTAAAACCTACCACCACTCCCTTGCTATCCTCTGACAGTGACACTCTCATAAAAGATAAAGAAGGCATCAGCAACAGGTGGAAAGAACACTTCAGTCAGCTTCTCAACCGACCCTCTTCAGTTGACCAAAGCGCCCTTGACCAGATCCCCCAAAACAGCATCATCAAGCAACTTGATGTCCCTCCTTCATTAGAAGTCCAAAAAGCCATTAAACAAATAAGTGCAGGCAAGGCACCCGGTAAAGATGGGATCCCAACCGAGGTGTACAAGGCCTTAAAGGGAAAGGCGCTCCAGGCATTCCACATAGTGCTGACCAGCATATGGGAAGAGGAAGACATGCCCCCAGAACTCAGAGATGCCTCCGTCATAGCCCTATACAAGAACAAAGGCTCACGAGCAGCCTGTGACAACTACAGAGGCATCTCACTACTCACCACTGCTGGAAAGATCCTCGCCTGTGTTATACTCAACAGACTCCTGTCATCTGTGTCAGAGCAGAACCTGCCTGAATCACAATGTGTCTTCCGACCAGATCGCAGCACCATCGACATGGTCTTCACGGTGAGGCAAATGCAGGAAAAATGCCTTGAGCAGAACCTGAGTTTCTACATTGTCTTCATAGACCTGACAAAGGCATTCGACACAGTGAACAGGGACGCCTTGTGGGTGATCCTCAGCAAGCTCGGTTGCCCGGCTAAATTCGTCAAACTGATCCAACTCTTTCATGTCGACATGATAGGGTAGGTCCTATCTGGTGGAGAGACTTCTGATCGCTTCAACATCTCCAATGGCATGAAACAAGGCTGTGTCCTTGCTCTGGTACTATTCAACCTATTTTTCACCCAAGTATTATGACATGCTGTGATGGATCTAGACCTGGGCGTCTACATCAAATACCGACTGGATGGATCACTATTCGACCTTCGCCGCCTGAATGCAAAAACAAAGACAACAGAGAGACTCATCCTGGAAGCTCTCTTTGCAGATGACTGTGCTCTCATGGCCCACCAAGAAAATCATCTTCAAACCATTGTGGACAGGTTCTCCACCGCAACAAAACTGTTTGGCCTGACTATCAGCCTCAGCAAAACAGAGGTGCTGTTCCAACCTGCACCAGGCAGGCCAACTAACCAGCCGTGCATTACAATCGACAGCACGCAGCTTTCTAACGTCAACACTTTCAAGTACCTGGGCAGCACCATCGCCAACGACGGGTCCCTAGACCACGAGATCAATGCCAGGATCCAAAAGGCCAGCCAGGCACTCGGGCGGCTGTGCTGCAAAGTCCTCCAACACAGCAGTGTAAGCACTGTGACGAAGCTCAAAGTGTATAACGCAGTGGACCTCAGCTCGCTCCTGTACGGCTGTGAGACATGGACACTGTACCGGGAGCACATGAAACAGCTGGAGCCATTCCACCAACACTCTCTCTGGTCAATCATGAGGATCCGATGGCAGGACAGAATCACCATCAGGAAGTCCTCGATAGAGCCAACTCCACCAGCATCGAAGTCATGGTCCTCAAAACCCAGCTACGATGGTCTGGACACGTCATCCGCATGGACCCACAGCGAATACCAAGACAGGTATTCTATGGTGAACTGTCAGCTGGACTCAGGAAACAATGGCGACCAAAGAAAAGATTCAAGGATCAGCTAAAGTCAAACTTGAAGTGGGCTGGCATTGCACCAAAGCAACTAGAACTCGCTGCCTCTGTCAGAAGCAGCTGGCGAACCCACATTAACCATGCCGCCACCTCCTTTGAAGATGAAGGACGTCGACGTCTTGCCGCTGCGTGTGAACGCCGACACCAGGCCACAGCCGCACTTCCCGTAACAACTGGCGTCCCAGGCCCCATGTGCCACAAACTCTGCGCCTCAGCCTTTGGACGCCAAAGCCACATAAGGGTACATCAATAGATGATAATGCACAAAGACAATTGTCATTCTCGGTCAAGAAAAAATGGATAATGTGGATATCTGTTTTGCATGATAATACATGTATAACCTAGATTGAATTGCTTGCCAACTCCAGGAGTGAGGAGGGAAGAAGGGAAGGAGACAATTTAGATTATGTAACCTTGGAAAACTTAGTGGAAATTTGTTATTCAAATAAAAATAATAAAATTATTTTTAAAAGGAAGAGTTGTTTGGTCACTCAGGAGCCAGAGATGACCAATAATAAGAGCCAGAACAAACCTAAATCATATCAATCACATGTATCCAAGTTATGTAAACTTTAGAAGTGATAATTTGATCTCATTATTGACCTCTGACTGCTCTCCTTTGCTGAGTAATAGGAGTGTACCTGTAGGTGAGATTGATCTAGGGATGTTATCAAGTGAACCCATATCCTTTCCTCTCTTCCTTCTTCTTATCATCTTACAGGGCTGAGTAGTGTATAGTTCCTTATAATGTTAAAAGACTCATATCCATAGACTCAGATTGAAATATTTTGGATGTTTCGTTTTGGGAATGGTGAAATAAAGCTGGTTCTGACAGTGAATGTCCTGGTGGTCTAGGTGAGTAAATGGAAACTCAGAGCCCTCTTCTTTTTTTCTTTGATAAAGATGCAAACATACATTAAATTCTAATGTTTCCATGAAAAGTCCTAGACAGAGACCTGAGCCCTACAGTACACCTGTTAGAAAACCCTTTCTCCATTGGCCACCCAGTTGAACACAGATCATGTAAATACTGAGGATCATTTGGGGGCACATGTAATATAGTTACATTTTTTATCTTGAAATCTAATAGTATAGAATGTATATATGTAAATGTGTTGTTATTCAGTCATTTTCAGTCATATCTAACTCTTCATAACCTCATTTGGGACTTTCTGGATACTGGAATGGTTTGCCATTTACTTTTCCAGCTCATTTTACAGATGAGGTACTGAAGCAAACACAGTAAAGTGACTTGCTCAAGGTCACAAAGCTAGCAAGTATCTGAGATCAGATTAAAACTCAGATCTTCCTCACTACAGACCCAGTGCTCTATCCACTATACCACCTAACTGGTCCTGAATGTATGTAAATATGTTTATATGCATTTTTCTCCTGGACCTATGATTTTATCAGTGTGAGGAACTCCTGACTGAGCAAGTCCCACTATGAACTCAGACTCATCTATAACTTAGTCTTAGTGATTTGCCTGGGTAACTAAAAGATTAAGTCATGTAGTCAGTATTTTTTTAGGACAAAAAGGCTCACACCCAAGTGTTGCTGACTCCATAACCATTCCTGTAGTCATTATGCCCATCATACTGTTTCTCATATACATGTTTAGCCACACAGAAACTATCAAGGTGAAAACTGGGGACATGGGACATGGTGCGAAGATGATAGAACCAAAGGCAAAAAGTATTTCAATATGTCCCCACATGATGTTTATAATGAGGTATGAAATGCTGATAACTATACAGTAATTATGAATAGAGTGATGATATTATAGCAAGAGGTATAACATTTGTGTAAATATCTTTCCAATAGATATTTGGGCAAAATCCCAATACAGGAAATTATTCAAATGACTACCCGAAAGGAACACTTACATCACTGTTGTGAGATACTGCATCTCACTTTGGATCTGAGTTCAGAGCATGGAAAAGTGATTTGTCTCTTTGGAATTATTGCCTAAGGAAAAAGCAATTTCTAATTCTTCCATCAGAAATCAGTACTGTCTTAATTGTTTTGGCATTCTATTAAAAATTTCCCCCGCTAATTTTTCTTTTCTGTAACAGTACATCTGCAAAAAGGTAGGGTAGATGGTATTGCCTTTAAGGGACTTTGTATGCTAATGAAAAAGTTTTGGTTTGTCGATTATTATGTCTTCTGGAGCTATCTGTAAACTAGCTTTTCTGGACATCTGAAGTGTGATATCAGAGTTTTGTAACTAAGGACTTTTGATAACTACAAGATTTAGGAATGCTTTCTAGCTTTAACTTGTGGCTCAGAATAAAAACAATGGGGAATAGTCAGGTGGTTCAGTGGATAGAAAGCTAGGTCTCAAGACAGGAGGTCCTGGATTCAAATGGGACCCTAGATACGTCCTAGTTGTGTGACCCTGGGCAAGTCATTGAACCCCAATTGTCTTGTCCTTACCCTTCTTCTGCCTTGAGATTGATACTTGGAGCAATTCTAAGACAAAAGATAAGAGTATAAAAAAAACCTGAAATACTAGATTTACATGGCTCAGGTTTAAAATTGAAAGGGTATTTTTTAATTTTCTCATAAGTTTTTCATGCTCTCACCTGACTTCCTTGGATAATTTAAGAATCTGGTTCATGTAAAAACTGCTTAGGAAGAAAGAAAGAGACATAAAGAATGGGAGGAAAGAAGGAAGGAAGGAAGGGAAGAAGGAAGGAAGGAAGGAAGGAAGGAAGGAAGGAAGGAAGGAAGGAAGGAAGGAAGGAAGGAAGGAAGGAAGGAAGGAAGGAAGGAAGGAAGGAAGGAAGGAAGGAAGGAAGGAAGGAAAGAAGGAAGGAAGGAAGGAAGGAAGGAAGGAAGGAAGGAAGGAAGGAAGGAAGGAAGGAAGGAAGGAAGGAAGGAAGGAAGGAAGGAAGGAAAGAAGGGAGGGAGGAAAGAAGGGAGGGAGGAAGGAAGGAATGGAGAGTCAGAAAGCGAGAAAAAGATAGAGTTGTATTACAGTCTTCCAAATTTATAGTAGCTCCCTGTAGTTGACTTTTTTTTTCCCTTTCAACTCCTTGAAAGGGACAGCATTTACTATTGTTAGTCTCTTCCAACAAACATGACTTTCCCATGGTATTAGATCTAGTCCTTCAGATATATAGTACTGTCCTAGAGTTGAAAAATTCCCAAAGGAGAAAGTATTCAATGACCATCACAATACCTGCATATCATATAATTCTCCATATCATGGCTCTAGCTTCATTTTGGCTCAAGAAAACATCTGCAGGTGTAGAAACTTGCCCATTTATCCCAGGAGGCTTGGTCTAGGAATATCTTTGCTGGTTCTAGTTTCCTTCTATAACCCAGATGTTCTTGCTCCACCAATACTAGATTAGGTTCTTACAGTTATAATTGGCCCAAAAAATCCATATGACTTAATTATTGTTCTGTTACCTAGCCTAGGACATCCTTATGGCCCTCTAGAACACATGGCTCCCCTAGAATATGTGGTTCCTCGGAATGTACACATACATATATAGGCTTCTATTCAAGCAACTAAAATTTCAAGCAACCAAATTCCAGTGAGAGAAATTAGATTTAATGGCTTTTCAATTTTTCAACTCTGGTCCTTTTTGTCTAAATTTCCAGACTCTCTATTCAAAAGAATTCATCTCAGGTGTGATAGATAAATCAATCAGTCCAAATTGACATCAATGGGGCAATACAGAGCAAGGAAGAAATTCGCACTTTATCAAAGAGTTACCTTGTAAAGGGAATTTCACACCTTGTAAAACTGTATCTCAGTGTCAGTATAAAGGCCGATCTGTGGATAGCTACCAAGACCAACAGTTATGCCTAGGAAGACTAACTCTGTGAATTAAACTATGGAGTTAAACAAAACTTAGTGAATTCTAAATTTTCTAAAGTCATTATTCTAAATATGGTATATAAAAATGAGATATTTTAAAGTGCTTTGTAAACCTTCAAATATTATGCAAATATTAGTTGCTATCACCATAAAGTGTATCATTATCCCTATTATTATTATTATATGGGAAAGCCATCTTAGTCAGTGTATTTCTTTATTTCTGTTTCTTCACCTGTAAAATTGAGAGAATAACATCCATACTACATATATCAAAAGACTTTGTAAGGAAAATCCTTTGCAAAACTTTGAAATGCTTTAGAAATGTTTATCTTCTATTTATAAATATATGTAAATATTAAATATTTTCTTTAATAAATATCTTCTAACACCTTTCATTTTTAATAAAATTTCATTGATATTTTTATGTTTTACCATCACTTGAATTTCTCCCAATATCCCTCTTCCATCTATCCTAGAGACATCATGTATGGCAAAAAGAAAAAATAAATTAAAAGAGGGATAAAAATAAATCAATAACTCTAATCAATAAATTTTTTTAAAATCTGAAAATATATACAATGGTCCAAATTCCTACCTCTGCAAAGGATTGAAATGGCATATTTTCTCATATTTTATCTTTTTGGCTATGTTTATTCTTTGCAGGCTTCACTTTTGATTATTTTGTGAGTTTTGTTCTTTCCATATACATTGGTAAAATCACTGTATACATTGTTTTCTCAGTTCTGTTCTGCCTACTTTACACCAGTTCATGTAAGCCCATACTTCTCTGTATTCATCATATTTGCCATTTCTTATGGCATAGCAATATTTCATTATATTCATGTATCACAATTTACTTAGCCATTCTTTAATCATTTATATCCAATTCTCTGCTACCATAAAAAGTATATTAGCAGAATATTTTATCAATGATACCCCCGAGGGTATATAAACCAGTGGTGGAATCTTTGAATCAAAAAGTATGGACAATTTAGTCATTTTATTCACATACAAAATTTCTTTCCAAAATACCTATACTGATTCTCACTACACCAACAATGCACTAGTGTGTACTGTATTCTCTTGACTCCTCCAACATTAATTATTCCCATATTATATCATCTTTGCTAATTTGTTAAATATGAGGTAAAATCTCAGAGTTTGTTTTCTTTAAATTTTTCTTGTTTTTTTTTTAATGCATCTTGAAGCACTTTTATTTGCTTTTCAGTGGTTTGAATTTTTTTTTAAACACTTACCTTTTGTCTTAGAATGAATGCAAAGCAGAAGGGTAATGGTTACATAATAGGAGGTAAGTGACTTATCAAGATCACACTGCTCAGAAGTGTCTGAGGCCAAATTTGAACCCAGGAACTCTCTTCTCCAGGCCTGACTTTCTATCCACTGAGCCTCCTAGCTGCCCCTGTAATTCTTCTTTTAAGAACGATTTGTTTATATCACTTTACCATTTACCTATTGGGGAAGAGCATACATACACATATATGTTAATGTGTATATATTATATTATATATGTGTATAAAGATATTTAGATTGTGTTTGTTCATTGTCCATATATCTTAGGTACCTTATCTAAGAAATTGATAAGTTTTTTCACATTCAAAAACTTTCTTTCCTATCCTAGATGCATTATTATTTTTGTAAAGAAGATCTTTTGGTTTGAGTCTTCATATATTTTCTTGTTCCCGATATTTCCTAATATTATAAATTCCAACTTAATCTTCTATTTCTACCTCAAGTACTAAAACTACTAAATGAAACAAGTTAAATTTCTGGGATTTGAACTATTAATTTTTATATTCCTCCGAAGCTTAACCATGTTTTTTCTAAATTAGAGGAATTCTGCCTTTGTCACTAGGTTAAGGCAGAGTTGATTCAACAAGAATTTTAAAGGGAAGAGGCATTCTTTACTCCTGATTCAAGAAAGACCACACAATTCCAGGCTCTCTTCAGGATAGACTCCTCCGAGGAAAAAAAGAAAGATTATCTTGCAGACATACCGGGCAAGTTGGTCTCTTAACATGACCCTAATTTCCAGTTTATCTCTATTAAGTCTTCAAAGAATTCCTCTTTTGCCTCTCTTGGCTTAGCAAAATCTCAGCTCATTCTCACCTGAAGATTTCTTTTACTTGTGTCTTTTCTGGTACATTTTAATCTATAGAACTCTGATTTTTGTTTGCTCTGTGCTTGGATAAATGTGTTTATTTGCTATTCACTGTTTGTGATGGTCTTTTGTGTAACTAGCATTTGGTGGAAAAGGAAGCTGTGAATATAAGCTTCAGTTACCTCCCCATTAAAAGGATAGCAACTAGAAAAACTTATGGTTTTATTAATTTTGAAGATGAAAAAATCATGCCCTTAGATGAGCAACATTTAAGGGAGCACATGAATATAATAATAGTTTGGTGACCCTCTTAGACTATGAGACAGGGTCTATAGTCTCATGGTCCCTTCTCTCATTTGCAGGAAGGAAGGAATCAAGTCTCCCTTAGCTTGATGTACTCAGGATTCTAGAAATATCTCTCCATGGTTCCCAGAGAACTGCATTTAGAAAACTTATCTGGACATTATACTTTTCATATGCAGTACCCACCCTACCTAAATGTCAACCCTTATCTTATATACTTCCAAAACAAGACTTTATTTGTAAATAAGTTAACTATTCACAAATTTATTGTTCAACCCTCCATTTTGGTTTGTCTCTGAAGAAATACATTAGTTCAACATCTAAAAGATAACATTTCAAAAGTAATTTTGACTCATGGGAATTCCATTAGTTCTAAAAAAAATGCTGCATTTACTGCTGCTGACTTGGTCAGTATCATTCTCTCCCTTCCTTAACCATCCATCCCCCTTTTTGTTTCCCTATTTACTAGGCTAAGAAAAAAAATGTCTTAAAATAATTTTAAAGTACTGTAAAATAAAAGAAAATAAAAACACTCATTCCCATGAAAACCAAATTTAAAAAAAAGAATGGAAATGGTGGACAGAGATTTTTTAACTTATTCTTAGATTCTGTGCCTGGTTTCTCAGAGGTCAACGTTGATTTTATTTTTCCTATTTCCTTTAGCATTTTTTCTTCTAAGATTGCCAGAATCTGAACAGCAATGGCCTATACTGCAACAGTTAATGAACTTTTCTCAGTCCTGCCAAAAAAAAAATGGGAAAAAGGAAGGAAGAAAGAAAGAGAGAGAGAGAGAGAGAGACCATTTTCTTTCTGACTAGTTGTATTCAGAATTGTTTGATTTTATCAGAACAGGAGCGGTTCTCTTCTTTGAAAAGAAGATCTTGTGAGAGGAAAATAAATGGGTTTCTCAGACTGTCCTGGGTCCTACACAGGAACAATCTTTTTTGTCAAAATTCAAGTGCTTAAAATTGACTCTGCCCTCGAAAGGCCCATTATTTAAAAAAAAAAAGGCATTTCATCTCTGAGTGCAGGGTGAAACATGAGACTTTTAGTGGGGTGGGGATTGTCGGGGAAGCAGTGGGGGAGGGAGGGGAGGTGAAAACTGGATGCCAACAGGAGAACCACTCCAGAGGTATGCTGGGTTATAATTAATGGCATGAGGTTACAACTTGCAGCTGACATCGGTTACAGTAAAAGGTCAGGATCCTGCTGCAATTTGCATTTACTGATTTAGAAGACAGTCTCCAGCAAACTCCCCTTCCCCTTCCCCCATCTCCTATGGCCTTGGCCTTCCCTGTTGCATTCCTTTCTTTATTTCACTGAAGACTTTTTTTTCATCCTTCACACACACTCATGCACACTCACACACACACACACACACACACACACTCACAAGGATGTACATGTGGATTCAAGGACTCGTTCCACTCCTTTGGATTTTATGAGGGAAGGGGGCCTGGACTTTGGAAGCTATTGCCAAAACCAAGTGCATTCTTCCACTTGGGCCCTCCTCCCTCTCCTCCAGTGACATTTGGAAGGACAAAAGGGGGCATGTCAGAACGGGCTTCATTTCCAGCGGGTAGGATGTTCACTGTCGAGCTTCAGACAGCAATTTCAGTGTCAAAAGCATTTTGTCTGAAGGACTCAAGACCCTTAGGAATGTGCACCTCCGATGAAAAGGGAAAGGAGAAGGGAGGGTGAAAACACTACAGTTCCAAGGCCCTACAGTCAATGACTGGGCTAAAGTTTTGTCATAATTCTCCCAAAGCTGCATATCCAGTAGAATTCAGCTCCCTTAGGGCCAGTCGCTCCTGTCTGTCCACACAACTAGCAGCCCAGCCGTAATGGGAAAAACACAGGACTTAGAGTCCGAGACTGAAGTTTGAATTCTATTTCTGTCACTATCGAAACATGACTTTGAACCTCAATCTTCTCACCTGTAAAATGGGAGAGGAAGGGTGGGACCAGAGACGCCCTAAGGTCTCTTTCAACTCTTAAATCTTTTACTTTATTAGGTGAGCTGTCTGAAAACAGCATCTTTCTTAAGAGCCTCCACTGTATGTGTCAGAGGATTTAGGGATGGAAAATCAACTCCAATACCTTCATTTGGGGATGACAACATTAAGATAATTTAGTAGCTCTTTACTTTCTTTTCTTCACCAACCTCTTCTCTTAGAGCCCACCACACACCATAAACGTGTATACATAAACCTATATCTGTAAACACATATTCCAGTGGCTCAGTTTTCCCCACGTTGGCACCCATACTCTCAGGAAATAACCCTCTTGGATCCCTTCCTTCCCAAAGCTCATCAAAACATCTCAATCCTATTTCTTATTTTAGGGGTCAGTCTGATATTTCAGGAATCTTATAGATTGTTGTTTCAGTTGTGTCTGAATCTTTATGACCCCATTTTGGGTTTCCTTGCCAAGGATACTAGAATGGTTTGCTATTTCCTTCTCCAGCTCATTTTACTAATGGAGAAACTGAGGAAAATGGGTGAAGTGATTTGTCCAGGGTCACACAATTAGCAATTGTCTGAGAAAAAATTTAATTAGATTTTCCAGACTCTAGACAAGTGCCCTATCCACTGTGCCACCTGCCTACCCCACTTCTGTGCATAAGGATCTGTAATCTTAATATTGTGAATGCTGGCCTAAATTATTCAAATCATAACAACTTTAATTTAATTGAAAGCCTTAGAGATGACCAAAAAATATGCCACCCTAAAACCCGACTAGTAATGAACCTTTACAAACTTATGTAGGCTTGTCCTCAAAGAACCTATAGACCCTCACAGGGCACAATGCAAGTCTTTTCTAACTTGGTAAGATGTGCTGGTTTTGCATTCTTCTCTTAGAATTCAGAGCTAACAACAAAATAATGAGGAATCAGAAGAATTAGTGGAGGTTATATAATATTCAATCTTATAAATATGAAATAAAGTACTAATATCTGATAATGGTTTACCATATTATTCCTCTCAGATGATATCACTTTTCTAGTTTTATTTGTGAATTCACAAGTAGGTAAAAAAAAACAACATAGTTTCTTTAGAAGGAATAAATAATGGAATGATACTTTGGGAAAAGCACAGGCTCTAAGGTCAAAGTACCTACATTCAAATGAAAACCTACCTGTCTCACATTTGGCAAGTTACTTATCCTCTCTGGGTCTCAAAATTGCCATCTATAAAATAGGAGGGGGTAGGGGAAGTGGACTAGATGACTTCTAAGATTCCCTTGCAGTTCTAGATCCTGTGTAAGCTTTAATAGCTTAATATTGCACTGTGATTTTTAAGACATCCTATATATCTTTTAGAGACTCTCAGAATGCCCTAATTGTTTAGGGGGGATAATCAACTCTTTAACTAAGCCCAATCATTTATTCTATTGATAGACTATTCAACAGACATGGAAATTCAATTATAAGAGCATTTAATTAAGACACGAAACTATGTGTGATAGAATGAGTAGCATATACAATGCAAGGCTCAGTCAGGAACATAAGATTTGAAGTCTCATTTCTGGCATATTCTAACTAGATGCTGCTAGGTAAATCTCTTATTTCTCAGTGATCCCAAAAGAATTTCTAAGTCTGTAAAATGAAAAGAAGTTGCCCACCTTTATTAAAGAGGTGGAGACCTTCCTTCCTCTGAGTCATCTATTCCAAAGGAATAAAATTGCATTAATAATGAAGAAATGAATTAAGAAGTAAACACATCTATTAGATTGTGAGCTCCCTAAGGACAGGAGCTATCTTTTGCCTCTTTTTGTATCCCCAGAACTTAGCACAGTACCTGGTACATAGTAGGCACTTAATAAATTCAATTGATTATTCATGGACACATGTAAATTAGTATACTTCTAGGGCACTTAAACAGTAAGTTAAAACCATTTGGAATTAATACAATAATAATAATTAATTAATTAATAATATTAATAAATTAAAAGTGAATAAAATATTGATATCCTGTAAGAGAGAGAAAAGACAGGTAGTAGCTTCTGCAAAAGTCAGATATATGACTTTGCATGCTTAGAACTGAAAAAGAGATTCCAGAGTGTGAGGAAGATATAAAAGGAAACTCACAGAAATAGTTGGGAGGGTGGTGTTTACCAATATTTTAATCACAGTATTAAGGATATTATCCTAAGAAGACCAAATATGGAGATAAAAGTATACCAAAATATTCATAATCCCATTCCTTATGGTAGCAAAGAACTTGTGGTAGGCCCATCAGTTGAAGAATAGATCAGCTAATTATAGTACATGAATATAATGGAATAATATTGTAGTGAAAGAAATAGTGACTATAAAGAATTCAGAGAAATGTGGAAAGATTTCCATTAACTAATACATCTTGAAGTAAATAAAATCAAGAAATAGACACTCAAAATCACTAGAAAAAATATAAATGGAAAGAGCAAAGCAAACAAAAAAGACCTATGAAACTGAGACCTTTGTAATTATATATAATTATATATATTATATATATAATAATATAATAATAAAATGATGATGCAATTATAGCAACTTTCCCCTTCCCCAACATAGTGGGAGACCATAGGTATAGAACATAGCATATACCAGTGATGGCAAATCTTTTAGAGACGGAGTGCTGGACCCTGCCCCAACACCACCACCCCCAGACTGAGTTCTGTGCCTGCTCCCACCCCCAGAGATGGTGTGCCATGCCCCTCCCCACCACCACATGTTAGGTATGCCCCCCTTACCCCACACAGGGGAGGAAGAAATTGCTCCTATTGGGCTGCTGGGCAGTGGGGCAGGTAAAGTGAGAAATGTCCTTATAGAGAGAGGTCTGTTCCCCTCCAGCTCTTGTGCCTGTGAGCCTCCCACCTTACCCCTTGTGTGCTCCCATTGGGAAGCTGGGCAGAAGAGCAGGGATGCAAGAAATGTCATCAGGTGAGGTGGAGAGGGAGGTGGGGAGCAGCTCCACCCAAGTCCCTCTGCCTTCAAGTAGCAAATTCTGGGGGTTGGGGAGGGGAGTAGCCAAAAGGTGTCCAAATACCCACAGAGAGCACTCTGTGTGCCATAGGTTTGCCATCACGGGCATATAATGTCTGACTCAGTTGATTTCATAGTTAGTTGTGTTATTTCTTTGTTTCTTTATTATTTGATACAAGTAACAGCTTACTGGGGTTGGGGAAAACATTAAGAAATGATGGGATGTAAAAACAAAAGATATCAAGAACTATTAAAATTTTTTTCAAGAAAATTAAATTTTAAATCTTCTAATTCCCCAGCATAACAGAAGGAAAAAAAAAATCCCTCTTTGGGACTAAGCATCCCAGAACTGGTTGCTTGAAGCATTGAGATCTGCTTTTGTCAGTGACTTTCCTGGGTGTTCCTTGGGGCAAACTGGAAAATCTCCACAAATTCATTTCAATATTTTGGTTATTATGGAACAGTGATATCATTGCTACTCCACATGACTGTCTTCTCTTTAACCCAAATATGGATCTATATCCTGCCTCTTCTGTCTGTACCATCTTCTTCTAGATACACAAAACTTTGTTTTTTTATACCTTCAATATTGTAGAGTATAATTTTCACTCGAAGACATCACCCTTTTATTAATTTGCTTACTCCCTTTTAGAAAACAGTGCAGATCATTTTTCTCTACATTGTATGAGACTCTTTCAGACCTATGCATTTTGAGAAATTAAATCCTAGATCATGCTTATTACATATATGTAGTACTACTTAAATATGTGTAGATGAATTCAGTTAAAAGTATTACTGAATTTATAGTAGTTTTTGGTCAACCTGTATTTTAACTTAATAAAAACGCATATATATGTGTATATATAAGGGTCTAGGAAATGTTTTTATGTTAAAAAAGAATTCGCATACTTGAAAATGTTGAGAATCTATGACCTTAACCAAAAGGAGTGACTAACATACACTGAGACATAAAACACTAGAAATCCTCAAGTTAATGGGAGGAATGGACTAGTATTCTTGTTCAGAATCAATGTAAGAGAAAGATTGGGAGGCCTGGAATTTCTGTATCCTTTCTCTGGTCAATCAGTTAGCTGCTGAAAAATATCAGTCCCATAACTGGGGTATGACTGGTCAATAAGCCAATCAGTGAAATTTAGGGAAAGAGGACCAGTGAGTGTTTTTTCCCCTCTGTTTACTTCTATATGTCTAATCTATTTATGTGGGCCCAATAGTATAAAATATCTGCAAGAGGTGCTATTAATATAAGGATGTCAAATTCAGGGCCAGTGGGTTAGAAATGTGAGTCATGTAGGCCACTGCCCCTTTTACCAACATGTCAGCTTGGCCTTGTCTCTAGCTGCAGGGTTCCAGCAAGAATTTATTTTGGTCACCTGAAACCCTTTTATCTTCAAAACACATGATGTGCCTCACATTTGAGAAAGAAGGATAGTTCAAAGGGTTGGCACATACAAAATTATGAGAAACAAGGGACACCGAAGGTTTGAAATTTGGTTCCCAAGAATGATGTCAGGCTTCTCTTTGGAAGCAATGGCATAAAAGAGCACTGGCTCCAAGGCCAGACAACCAGGGTTCAAATTCCAGCTCTACCATTTAACTACCTGTGTGAATTTTGGGAAATCATTTATGCTCTCTGTTTGAGTTTTCTCATAGTTGGACTAGTGATGTCTAAGGTTATTTTCAGCTCAAAATGCTATGATCTGAAGATTGGCTCTGTAGTACTGTAATATCAACAGCCATCTTGTTCAGAGCTGTTCAGGGGCCCCACAAGGGGAGAGAATGGATCATGCTGATAGATCACTGGCTGTCAGGAAAGGTGGCTGCCCACATGGTTGGGCTACAAAATACAGCTCGTAAAACTTATGAGCCATGTTCTGATCAGGTGTGACCTGAATGAAAGATGGTTCAGCTTCAGTAGAGGGATAATTAAAAATAATTCAGTGTCACTAGAAAGAGGACTTTCAGCTCAGGTGGCAAGAGGATCTCAATCTGGCCTGAACAGTGGACAATCATGAACAATGTGACAGCAACCCAAGTTCTTCAGCTAATTTATTTCGAGAAGTAGCTTCTTTGGGACAGGTCTCCCAACACAGAGCCTGAGGCAACTGCCTGTGTAGTGTGCTTTGATGAGGGGTGACCATCAATCACTCCTTTGTAGCAGTGTTGTGGTCTATCTGAAATGCCTCCAGTCTAGTCCCTTTTTTGAATCAAGGCACTGCATTTCCAGCAAAGTAAGGCATGTTAGCTCTAAGGAACACATATTAGTCCATTGTCATCAAGCATAGAAGAGAGCACTAAGGGAAAGGAAATATTGAAGAGAACCCAGAACATTCATAAATTATTGAAGCTGGAAGAAAGTTTAGAAACCATTTAATTGAATCCCAGGATTTTTAGAGGAAATTGAAACTCAGAAATGTAAATAGACTTCTTCTGAGTCAGAGAGCTGAGAAGTAAAAGCAGGGTCTGCACTCATCAGGTCTTCTGACTCCAAAACCAGTGTTTTCTGTCCATTATACTTTGATATCACTGAAAGGTCAAGATAATATTAAGCAAAAGGGAAACAGCATGCTGGATTTACCATCTGGAGAAGCCCAAGTTTGAATCCTACTTCTGATATTTACTGGTTGCTTATGAGCAAATCACTTAAGTAATCTGAGTCTTAATGTACTGGCACAGTGGATAGAGTGCTGGATCTGGAGTCAGGAAGACTCATCTTCCTGAGTTCAAATCCAGACTCGGGCATTTTACTAGATATGTGGCTCTGGGCAAGTCACTTCACCCTGTTTGCCTCGGTAGCTCATCTGTAAAAAGAGGTGGAGAAGGAAATGGAAAACCACTCCAGTATCTTTGCAAAGAAAACCACAAATGGAGTCAAAAAGAGTTGGGCACAACTGAAAAAGAACAACAAATAGAGAGAAAATCACTCATAATCTCTATCTCACACAGTTGTTATAAAGATCAGAAGAGGTAAGATATAAAGTATTTTGTAAGTATTATATAAATATCAAGAGTTTTAATTACTACTACTACTACTACTACCACTACTACTGCTACTACTACTACTACATCATCATCATCATCATCATCATCATCATCATCATCATCATTATGTGGCAGGGAGAGAGCTGTGATGTAATAGAAAGGGTATTTTTCTCTGCCCTGCCTTCAATTTTACCATCTGTAAAATGGCATGGTTGGACTACATAATCTTTAAGGTTCTTTTCTAGCGTAAATCCAGTGTTCTTATTAGAACCATCTTCCCTTTCAGATCTCTAATATTCTGCCGATAAGCATTTTTTAAGTACTTAACTAGGTATCAGGCACCGTATAAAATGCAAGAGACACAAAGAACAGCCTAAGTAGATCACAGGCTCATGGGAGAAACAACATGCAAAAGCAATACTAAGCTAAATGCAGGATTAATTGGAGATTTAAATATAATGCTTCTTATGAACTGTGATGATATATATCTTATAGCTCTCAGAGATTTTATGTTCCAGTAGAGCAGGAATGGCATCTTTTTGAATTTTTATATCTTTCCTGGCACCTAATATAGTGCTCTGCTCATGGAGAATGCCTAGGAAGCTAATAATGGATACACTATTGACACATTAAGATGATAAAAATTCTAATTTTTAAAACATGATACCTTAAAATTTTGTTTCTCATATCAGTGTCTACCTACACTGTTAACAACATTATTTTGGGATAAATTAGGGTTTCCTTAAACATAGGGAGGTTCTAGAAATATTGGAGTCAGTAAGACCTAAAATCAAATATGTCCTGATACTTACTAGTGATGCGACCCTGAATAAGTCACTTAACCCTTTTTGCCTCAATTTCCTCATCTGTAAAATGGACTGGAGAAGGAAATGGAAGTCTTTGCCAGTATCTTTGCCATGAAAACCCCAGATAGGGCCACAAAAGATGGACATCACTGAAATAACTGAAGAACAACACTGGATTCAGCTGGCCATGAAGACCTGGGATCAAGTCCTGCCTCAGACAGACACTGACTATGTGGCCCCAGGCAGGTTACAGAAGCTGCAAATGCCCCTGGTACCTTACTAAAACTATAAATACTAGCTAATCTGCACTTCTAGGGGAGTTTTTTCTCCAGGAGTTATTTATATCTAATAGATGGCAAGTTACTTACATCAATTAAATGACAAGTTATAGACAAGAGAGCTAGATTAGAAAGATGCAACTAGAGAGCTAGAGTTTGGGTTGGTTGGTTGTTTTTCACCCCGACTCTCATTTATCAAGTTTCATATGGTTAATAGAGTGATTGCACTCAGACCCAGTTGTCTAGCCCTGCAAGTGTAACAATGACAATTCTTTAAGTCTCCTTGTCTTGGAAGAGGTCTCTTGTATTCGCCCTATTAGCTGAGCTTTTAGCATGCAAGAGAATCACTTGGTTGTGCGTTTTCAAGGTCTTCCCTTAGTTCCTCTCTCCCCATTTCCATCCGGTAAGTACAGTTAAGGAATGCCATACTTACAAGCTGTTTCTAAACTCCGAGTTTCACATCTGCTGTGCTTAAAGTCTGAGTTTCCAGTCTGTTCTAACTTAATTAGGAGCAGGGAGTTAAATACAGTGTCACACATTTTGATGTTTGACCATCCCAGGGTTTTCCAGGGTAAGGAGGCTAATTGTTTTGTGAGGGGACTGTCATGTGCCAGAAGTGGCTGGTAAAGCGTCTGATAATTAGACTCCTGCTGCTGAGAATATAGACCTCAGAGGATTTTTTTTTTCCTCTTTCAGTTCTTGGTCGTTTCACTGTGGGTTTCCACCCCCACCCCTCCACAGCCATTATTTACAATGGACAGCCACAAATAATCTAACTTGTGGAACAAAAGAAAGGAGGAAAGAAGCTAAAAGTAAGGAAGAAAAAAGTCTTTACTATCAACATCCTTTTCAAATAAAGAAAAAAGAAACGATTTTGTGTTTCATAACAGGAGAACATTAAAATGACGTAGCCTCGTGCACAATGAAAACCTTGTGTTTTATTAAAATGAGAAGCTTGCTCAAGGCATCCATTACTCATTTCCGGAGGGAATAGCCAACCTTCAAGTCTGAAAAGACTCAAGCCCCTACAATCAGACTCTCCCTGCTAGTAGCTGATAACGCAGCCTCCTTCAGAAATCCATCTCCGAGTTTCTGCCTCTTAGGCTCTTTTCCGAACCCCCTCAAAGGCAGATCTGTGAACAAAAGGGGAGGGGGGGGGATAATATTTAAGGAGAGAGCTGCTTCTGGCTCAAAAGTTCCCTCTATCCCCTCTCAGCAGGGATATTGGTGGAGGACGGGGAATAAGAGGAAATCAGGCAGTTCGGAGTAAAGCCATCAGGAGCGCGCTGAGTTAAGGAGCGGCGGAGCAAAGATCGCCTGCCACCTCTCTATATCCCCTCAAATTCCGAGTCTGAGAGACACGTTCTGGTGACACTCAGAGTTTGTCTTCAGAGACATGGGGTGGGGGTGGGGGGACTCCAGGTAGCAAACAGCAAATCTCATGCCAGTTCCTCATTTAGGCTACAGAACAGGCACCTGGTCTTCATTAACATTGCTGCTGTAGTTAATGTGTTGCAGGTGTGAAAGTGTGTGGCTGAAATCTGACAAAACACCTGTCTTTTGTGGCACCATTAGATCTGCCTAGTGTGGGACATGACCCCCTCGGGTGTGCTTTCTCCTGCCTTGAAAGCCACAGTAAGCATTGTCCTGTAATTACAAAATCAGAGTCATCATTGCTGGGAAGAATTCCTTAACAAATTATACCTAATTAGTCTGAAATTACCTTTAATTCATGGTGAAACCATAGGCTTAACTGTGTTCTATAACACCTTCCTTTTTATCTTTATGCAAATATGATTATACACTATCAAACTGGCACCACCAGGCATAAAAAACAGCTGCGGCTAGTTCTCTGGTTACTAAATGGGAACTGGACGAGTGCCATTGATTATGTTTTCTGGAATGCTGCACCAAAAAAATAATAATATCAGCCAGTTCCTTTCCTGAGAACTCCAGTGCTCTCCCCCACCCATAGGATCTTAATTGAAAGCAATGAGATTTCTTCCCTACCCCCCCCCACCTTTGAAGTCTGTCCTCCCAGTGCTGAGCCATAAGAGTGTCACAACGTGTCAAAATAGGATCCATTTTCATTCTGAGAGAAGCATCTTATGATCTAGTTTCTCAGATATTCCCCCTAAGTATCCCCAAATCACATATACCTTCTCACTCTTCCTCCCTCATAATTACGTTATTTCTTTAGCTTATTCCCAATTCTAGTGACTAGTTTTATATATATATGCCATAATAGGGAATTACATGCTGGCTGGCTGGCTGGCCTATCATGGTGAAAATACCGCATTTCTCCTCTGATGGTAACTCTGTTGGGACCCTCCCTTTCCATATCTGCTAGAGACTTGGAGTTTGGTTTATACAATGTTGTACCTGCTATCGTCTTGTCATACATTGTTCTCTGGTTATTTTATGTATTGATTTTGTCTCCCCAAATAAAACTATGAACTCCTAGAAGGTAAGGACCATGATTTACATCTTCTACTTCCACTCTATGGCGAGGTGCTTATTTCACTCAAAAATATCTGTTGATCAAAAGATGATGTACATGGAAACACTTTTCAATCAGCATATTCTATATAATCTGTGCTTTTTAAAATATTGTTAGTCAATTCAGCAAACACCTACTAAGCGCCTCCTAGGTGCTAGGAACTTGAATTCTACTAAGGGGACTAAGTCTATACACTGAAAAGTAAATATGAAATATGTCAAATGAATTCTAAAAGGGATTACAACAACCCTAGACTATGACAAAGAACCATGTATGCGAGACAGCATCTAAATTGTGTCTTACAACAGAGGTAGCTCACAACGCTCCTGAATAGAGCCAGAATGAAATTAAAATGTAATTGGGAGATAGTGAACAAAATAAATAAAATGCGATAAAGTATAGATAATACAACATTTTAAAGCTAAGTTAATATGTGGAGGCCCCTGTTTCCATGTGAGTTTGATGCCAATGTCTTGAAGGAACCTAGGAATATATAACAAGAAGGAGGGATGAGAAAGAGAGTGACTTCGAGTCACAGGTTTCTGCAAAGGCATGGGGTTGAAAAACTGAGGAAATTGAATATTATGGGAAACAGTCAACAAGTTAATGTTGATTCATTCATTCAACAAGCATTTATTAAGTGTCTACTTTATAGATGCTCAGGTTATAATGTAAAAAACCAGAATAGTCCCTGTTATCAAAAACATTAAAAAAAGGGGGGAAACACAGGCATAAATAGGACAATACAAAAGAAATACAAAATAAATCTACTTCGGTTGGAATGTACTTTGTGTGAAAGATGTCTAGAAATGGAGATACTAACCAGATTGTGGAGGGTCCTAAATTCTCTTTGGAGGATCTTACATTTTTATCCTGTATGCTTTGGTAAGCCATTGGAGATTTATGATCATAACTATTTTTATTCTTCCACTGAAGTATGGGTTCTTCGTCTTGAAGAACACTGTGCCAATAGGTCATGAACTCTATGAGGTCTTTCCAAGCTAAAGAACTTCAAGTATTGGAGCAGCAATCTGAGGAAAAGCCTAAATAAACTATGGAAACCTCAAAACTAGGTGGTTATTCACACAATTCATCTTTTTTTTTTTTCTTTTACCATTACCACCACCACAAAACTTGAGAGCAAAAGTTAGGCCTGTGATGATTGTAAATTTATTGATAAAGTGCATGGAACTCTTGGTTGAATTCTCCAGGAAATTTTGAGACCTGTATTTTGCAGTATCAGAATTTGTCATCATGAGCATATGAAATCATAGTAAGTTTTCTATTCAAGAGATGCTGGATACTTATATATATATATATATATATATATATCTACTGTTGTGATATGCTGAGCTGTTGCTACCATATTCTTGCATAATTTACAGTGATCACTAAGTCCAAGTTGCCTAAAGATAACTTCAGTAGTTTCTAGTGGAAATGACTGGCCTCGACTTGCCATAATAAACTAGATTTCTTTTTTTATTTATGTTTTGTTTTAATATTGCAAACATTTACAGATTATCCCCTATTCCGTGAGAACAAAGTAAAACAATAAAACCAGATAGTGACCTCATCTGAAAGTGCATGCAACATTCCACATGTGTCGAACTCCTATTTTAAAATTGTTTTTTGTACTGAACAAAAATCTACTTTCTTTTCTTCCCATCTCCCATCCCATTAAAAAATTCAAACAAATTTCCTCGTAACAAATGTGAATAATCAAGTAAAACAAATTCCCTCATTGATTGCAAACAAAAATATGTATGTCTTCTATAGATGATCATTTCCATAAGCATATCCACATTTGCTCAATGCCTTTTTGTCAGCATTGTTGGTAGAGTTCATGCAGATGTTGGCCATAGAGGGGCCTTTTGATTCCACTCTTGGATCTTAGTCATTTCATAAGCTCCATCTGGAAGCAAGCCATTTTTGGCTACGTCCAGCAAATCCAATAATGTATTTCTTTTATTAGCCTTTACTATTACTTGGTGAAGTGATATCTGCTTATTCCAAAAGAAAATTTCTGTAGATTTTTAAACTGTCATATTCTCTAAGAATGTCTATAAATCCCTTTCATTTTTTTTAGTATGATAGTCTTCATCTTTCTATAACTGCCTTAGGCAATAGGTACTGTACTACATTGATACTATAAACATAGGTTGTTTTTTTAAGATACATCCCTAATTTATTGTGACTCCTCTTACAATTCTGAATGTGTATATTAAGATTGTAATATGATAGATATTAATTGCTTTAAGGGTATTCTTCCCATTCAATTTTTATTTTAGGCTGCCACAAAGTGTCTTAATACATTTAATCTTATCCTTCTCCTTGATATCTTCTTTTTGTTATTTTTTTAAATCTTCTGGCAACTTGTCCTCTAAAAGATTTTTTAAGTGTTCTATGAGCTGAAACAATAGATTAATTCTATCCAAAAAACAATTGAATCCGTAAAATGTGTCCTCAGATTCTGAATTCCATTTGCTCTTTCTCCATTCTCTAGAGAAATACTTTAGAAATTAGTATTGTCTTTGAATTCCAATTATTCCACTCATTTCAAATTATGATAACCTGTTCTGGGGATGGCGGGGGGGGGGGGTTGTGGGGGGGAAGGAGATGGTTGAATCTTTCCTAACTTAAAGTCCACAAAAGGCAACACTAGCATTAACTCTATAAAATAGTGGATTTTTTTTTTACATTTCCAGACCATATAATGGCTCATTTCCTATACACTACTTTTGCAAGTAAAAGCAAAGTTAGTTTCTAGATTGATTTCAGAACTGGCATATAAGGCTAACTATCAGTGCAGACCCTGTAGTAGGTACCTCAGCCAAAGAGCCTATTATTCCACCAGAGTATAAAGGCAAACTAGTTTAAAAAGAAAGCAAGACAAGAAAGCAAGAAAGCAAGCAAGAAAGAAACAAACAAACAAACAAAGAAACAAAGAAAGAAAAAGAACTTTTGTTCTGAATTGATCAATAAAAATAAAAATGCCTTCTTCACAGCTATTTATCACATATAGCCAAATCCGTTCATGAAAATTTATTTGTGGGATTTCTTTCTCTTTGACTCTTTCCTCCTTACTCCTATTTTGGTTTAGCCCCAAATTAGCCATAAATCAAACCCAGAATTTTCATCGGAATAAAAACATGCACTCTTCCTTTAATGTGTATATTCAGGAGCATGTTGCTTTTATATAATAAATACATTGGCATTAATTTTACATAAATTATATATATATACTTATATGGGTACATATTACCTCCCCAAATGAAATGTAAGTTCTCTGAGGGCAGGAAATATGTCACTTTTGTCTTGGTATTTCCAGTGCCTGGCAAAGTACTTTTCTTGTTTGATTAGAGGCCAGTCAATCAATTTTGGTAGCAAAGATGATTTAAAAAAAATTTTTAATAAACAAATTAATTAATATAAATAAATTTATTTTAATTAATTTAATTTATTATTTAATTATATATTATATATAATATATTAAATACATTTATTAATTGATTAATTAATTTATAATGATAAATTAAATAATTAATATAAATAAATAATAAATGAATGAATGAATAAAATGATAAATAAATAATAAATAAAAACATTTATTAATCTGATTTTCATTGTTTTGGAAGGATATTTTCATTTCAGAAATTCTAAGATTACAATAAACTAGGTACCAGGAAAGAAGATGAGGACGTAAAGAGTTAAGCTTTCTTTTGTGGTAGTCTAGCTCCAAATTATCTCCCAAACTAGTTTCATACTACTCTTCCCAAGTCTTCTATATTTCAGTCAGACTGGCCTATTTGCTATTCCAAGTATTGCAACTCCTACCTTTGAGCTCTGGCTTGCCTGGAATACATTTTGCCCTCTTTGACACCTTTTAGCCTCCCACACTTTCTTCAAAGGCTAATCAAAGTGCAACCTTCCACATAAAGAAATCCCTAATCCCTCAGATATCAGTGCCCAGCCCTCAAAAAATTACTTAGTATGTAATTTTTAATGATTCATCTTTGTGCCTATTGTTTCCCTCAGGGAAATATATGCTTTCTGAGGGCAACGGTGGTTTCTTTATCTTTGTCTTAGTGTTTCTAGTGCTTTGCGCAATGTCGCACACATAAGTTCATAATAAGTGCTGGTTGAATGAATAAATGAATGGCATTTAAGGGAATGGTTTCCTTTTACAGAAGAAAATTAAATTAGGAATTAAAAGCAGTCTGATTGGCAATTAGTACAATCTCCTAACACCTTTTAGTGTTTATGAGCATGTTACTTTTTCCTGCATAATATTTGTTCTTTGTTGTCAACATGTTCAATGTCTTATTAATATGTTTGTGTCTGACTGCTGGATGGTAGAATATCCATATCTTCTGGATATGGATCTTTGCACATAAGCTCACCTTTTCACCACTGACACTACCACTACCTTGGTACAGGCCATCACAAATGAACTATTGCAGTAGCCTTCTGATTGGTCTCCTCACCTCCAATCTCCTTCCAATACATCCTTCAATCAACGATCTAATTGATCTTTCTAAAGTGCAGTTCTGACCACTTCACCTGTCCTACTCAGTAAATTCCAATGACTCCCTAATCACCTCCAGAATCAAATATAAAATCTTCTGTTTGGGATTCAAAGTTTTTCATAACCTGGTCCTCTCTAACCTTTCCATGCTTCTTATACCCTACTCACTCCCACATACTCTGTAATCCAATAACATTGGTCTTACTGCTCCTCAAAGGATGTTCCATCCCTTGTTTCCATGCATTTTCACTACCTGTCACCCATACCTAGACTTCTCTCTGCCTTCATCTCAACTTTCTGACTTCTAGGCTTCCTCAAGTCTTAATTAAAATCCAACCTTCTAATAAGAAGACTTTCCTGGTCCCCTTTAATGCTAATGCTTTCTCCCCTGTCATATCATTATCCCCGCTGTCATAATTATCTTGGATAAGTGATAATCACAGAGGGAAAGTACTAGCCTACATACTTGTATCTTTTTGTGCACCATTGATTGTATGTTGTCTCCCCCATTAGATTGTGAGCTCCTCAAGGCTAGGAACTGGGTTGTTTTATTTTTAGTATTGGGGGGGGGTATTTGTTTTTGGAGGAGGTACATTTTTTTATTCCAGTTTTCATTCCAATTTAGCACAATTTCTGACATATAGTGGCCATTTAATAAATTCTTATTGAATTGTTGAGCTTCCAGATGACAGAATGAATTTTCCCCTTTTGAGCCAAGAACTTAACAAACATATATCGTGCACTTATTATGTGCCACACACTGTGCTAAACATTGGGAATACAAACAAAAATAGAAAGATGGCCCCTGCCCTCAGGGAGCTTACATTCTAATGGAAGAAGACAACCCATAAAATAAAGCTGAAAAGGAAATAGGGGTGAAACTAAGAAGTGGGGTCATGGTAGAGAAAGTCTTTGAGAACTCCACCAGGGAATTTAAGAATCCATTTGTTTATCCACTTTATTAATAAGAAAGAACTACAAGCAATAATTTAATGTCAGTTCAATATGGTGACAGACCAGTCCGGTGTTTCTTGAGCTTTTCATCAAAACCCATCATGGTACACAATTTTCCTTCACAGAAAAAAAAATGCCTCATAATTTATTTGTCTTCTTTGCCTAATGGTAGCTCTTAAAGGTAAGAAAGGGTTACAAGTAGAGAATACAAAAGGAATCTTTCCCTTTTCTATTCATATGTCCCTCTCACAGATTGCTGTTAACTGAGCTCATCAATATGGGTATTCCATTCACAGATACAGATTATCATTCATTCCGTGCCTCCTTATCCTATTCAGTTCTTATTTGTCTTCCTATAATTTCTCCATAAGGATCTACCCAATATTCTTGTGAGCTCTCTAGCTCTTTTTATGTTTCATGGATACCAATGCAGAACTAGGTTGTTAATTTTTTTTATCGTTTTCTTTCTCCTTGACTGGACCTTTTCCAGTCCTTTTATGTTATGATTATCTCTTCCTTTTATGTCATTTAATGTAGAAATAATTATTGCTGATACCAAACAGTTTATTTGGAAAATTAAGCTCTGGTCCTGAAAACAACCTGGGATCCACTTCTGATTTCTCTAATCATCCCTATCCTAAGTTGAATGAATAGTACTCTAGCATAGGACTGGTTATTTCAAGGTGTAAGCTACTATTGATTCAATATATAAAAAGATTTATGTTATCATTGATGTGAGAACTATACAAGAATATCACAGTTGGACTATAGGGTTGAGTTAAGGGCATCATAGCACAGTGGACAGAGGGCCAACTTTGGAAGTTAAGACGCAGGTGCTCACATAAGAGTTATATGAAAGTGAATCAACTTCTCAGTGCCTCTAGGCAACACTTTAAGACTATACCTTACAAATGAGTTACTGAAATTTGGCACCCATGAAATCACAAGTCCAGACTGCTTCACCATTCCCCAGTGTTAATAAGGGGACTGCAGTATATAGCACTTAATTATTATAGTAGACAAATACATGGAGTATAGGAAATATGCTATCATCCAATTTGAATTAACTTTTTTTTTCATCCCAAATATAGCACAAGACTTAGGATCATTTGTCGGGTAATAGTTTAAGCAATGAATTTTCCTTCCATGGTACCTATTATCTAGAGGTTAGCACATGGACAGGAAGTCGAAAAACTCATGGCTTTTCTCTCCAGCTGTGTCATGGTTGTTTTATTTGGCCATGAGCAAATACTCAATGTCACTGTTCTTCAGTGAGCACCTTCTCTATAATGGAGATATTTATAATTGCCTTCTAAACTTTAACATGTGGAGAGAACAGTGCTCCCTAGATATAGAACTTGGTAGGAGTCAAACAGCAATAGCATATGATTAGCTTTGTTTTTGCTTAGTGCTGTTAGAGGCTCAAAGACAGTAGGAAAGGGATTAAAAGGCACAAATCATATTTTGAAAACATAGTTCATCGTGGTCAGTACCCTTTGATATAGAACCTAAGCCAATGAGTGTGCAATTGGAACTCTGGGAGTTCTAGGAACTAAGGAGAGAAAAGTTAATGTCACATGACATTGATGTCAGTAGCATGATCCTTACAATAAAAAATAACTATCTTAATAAGTATTCAAAGAGCGCCTTCTATACTATAATCTATGGGGATTAGAGAAAGGAAATAGATTTGGGAAAGAAGTAACAGGAGTAATATT
This sequence comes from Monodelphis domestica, assembly GCF_027887165.1. Taxonomy (NCBI): domain Eukaryota; kingdom Metazoa; phylum Chordata; class Mammalia; order Didelphimorphia; family Didelphidae; genus Monodelphis; species Monodelphis domestica. The sequence goes on along the minus strand of NC_077233.1, from coordinate 116,834,501 downwards.
AACTAAATTTAATAAAACCCAGTCTACTACGTGTAAAGATCTATAGTAGCCATTGGGGATTCAGAGACAAATAGCCTGCTCCCAAGGAGCTTTCGTTCTGCTAGAGGTATAAGGTATGTCTTTACAAAGTTCCTTTCCCACAATGAGCTGTGAAGCTGTTATGGAAACATCACCATTTTACAGATGAAACAACCTCAGCTGGAGAGTTTCAAAGTTGAGGTACAAGATTGGGGTCCTTATTTGGTAGGAATATATTGTTTAGTCTCCTATAACCCACATTAAGACCCACATCATCATACAGATGTGAATACCAACCCTCTCACCTCCCTTGCAACAGCCTCAAATTTAAGATTTGGTAGAACAGCTGTAATCTGAATACTCTTCTTTTGTTCACTGGAGCAGAATTGAGGGCAAGACGACTTTGAGATCTTGTCACTAATCCATGAGCCATTTTTTACCTAAATCTGATATAAACCACCAGTGTCATGCCCAAGTAAAATCATCTTTACTTTATAAAATCAATGACCTAGGCAGCCCTTCTATTATGATGCAATAAGATCAGAGGGAATTCCATGCTTCCAATTCCTATTGTTCTAGAAATAAAGGGATTTAAATCCCTATAATTTATCCTATCAAGATAATTCTTTTGTCAGACATATTTCTTATATTTGTGGTGGAATGCTTGATAATGTGATAGGGGTAGAGATAAATAGTAGGCAAAGTGCTAGGATAATAGGTAGAAAATTTTTTCATAGTAAATATATTAATTGATCATATAGGAATCATGAGTATGATGCTCAGACTCATAAGACTTGTTAAAAATATTGTTTTAATTATGAAATCAATAGTGTTAATGTATGGAAAGTTATAATTTAATGGGGGACCCAAAATAGAATGGTTGTTATAGCATATATTGTGATAATATTTGTGTATTTGGCTAAAAAGAATATGGCAAATGGTCCTGCAGTATATTCGACATTAAATCCTGATACTAGTTCTGATTCTCCCTGTTAGGTCAAATGGAGCTCGATTTATTTCAGCTAATGTAGAGATATATCATATTATAGTTAGAGGTCATGCAGTTATAATTAATCATATGTTTTCTTGGGTAATTATTAGAATTTTTAGGGTGAATGAGTCATTAACGTCTCCAATCCCCTGATATGAAGTTAGAATAGAAAAATTAAAACAAATATAATTCTAAGAAATAATTCCTCTTCTCTTGACTTCTAATTCTTTTATTCTCCTGGCACCACCTGGTCTTGAAAAATATTCATGCCTCACTAGAACCCTCAAGACTTATGGTCAGCCTACAATTATTACTGACCTCGTATATCTGCAGCCTTAAAAACATAGTCTTAGGATGTTGCCTCAGGGCACTGAGAGGTTGGCTCACTTTCACATAGTTATTTTATGTCTGAAATTGGACTTGAACTTAGGTCTTCTTAACTCCCAAGGTTGACCCTCTATCTACTGTGCCAAGATGCCCTTTACTCAGTCTTTTACTCTAGCTATAATATTCCAGACAATGTATGGGAGTGGGATAGGGAGAAGGGGAGGATGCCACAACATGGATCTGAGATAATAAGAATAGACGAGGAAAGGTGAAGTCATTTTCACATGTGGGCACCCTCATCTGAGACAAGTGGCAACCCAAGTGTAACATGTGGCTCAACCACACTAGAAAATGGTTGTGGCAGCTCCTGCAGCCCAATACTTTGATTGCATTGTGGTCTCTCTAAAAGCCTTTAATGTAGACTTCTGTGGATACTTCTCTTTACAGTGCGGTTTGAAGCTGGGCAGAGGGGTGGAGACATTGGAATGGAAAATTGCCCAGTGCACTATGACAGATGTATAATTAGGCCAAGCATCCTGGTGCTTACTGCATTTGTCATTCAGTGATTGTGCACAGCTCAGGTGCCATACCCAGGTGCTTTCAACAATGATGTGGTGATAATATCTTAATATAGGCTGAGCCCTGGGGAAAGCTTTTATTCTCAGAGGCCAGTAAGGAATCCTGGCCTACTAGAATAAAAAAGCAGTCTATTTTTATGCCTTTTATTTTTCCTGAGTGCTGGGAAAATATCTTTATTTGAGTAAGTTTATGTTTCTTTCAAGAAAACCATCCAAACTCAACAAGAGGGCAGTCTTTCTTAGTTAATAATGACTTTGCTTTTCTGGGGCCTGTGTCTCCATTTGTAAAATGGAATTATAATGCTGAATTGGTCATTAATAATGAAATCACAAAATTGCTTACAAGGCCATCAGGCAGTATTAATCTTTCCTAGACTCATTTTAAGAACATGTTGATGAGACTTTATCCTATTTTTACAGAGACAGATAATCCCATGAACTTCTTTAGAAACTCATTTTGTTTTTATTCAAGAAATCTACTCTTTAAAAAAAAAAAGACTATGTTTCTCTATCTCACCCATGCCGGGACATTTTGCCCCTCTTTAGATATCCTGATGGCCTGCCACTACCAAAGTTTCATCATATTAGTATTGGATTTGGTCTGGATATCTAATCAGTTTTTGTCCTGCTAGAGTTTGGAACTCTCAAACTTAAGCAAATTGCTACCCTCAGCCTCCCAAAGCAAGGACTGCAAGCCATGTACCACCCTACCTGACCATTTTGCCAAACTACTCTGAATGTAGCCACTTGTGGTCATTTCCTCTTATTCGGACCTCTGTAGGGTTGTGAAATACCTGATTGTCAGTAAGCAACACATTTAAACCTCTTCTCCAGGCAACATTATCCTACATTATGTATAAGCCAGCTTATCATCTGATTGACTATCCCAATATCTAAAGAAACAGATTTTAAAACTGGAGGACCCTTTGTTACCTTGAAGATCATTTAGTCCAAGGCATTCATTTTATGAATAAAGAACTTGAAGTTTAGAGATGTAAAATAATTTACCCAAGAGCTCCCAGTTCTGTTCATTCTTCTCAGGATGTGAAGCTACATCTAGGCTCTTCACAAATTAGAATAGAATCATTGCTAAATACTTGGGAATAAAGAAGATGCTGTGTCATTTTATCAGCTTGAGAATATTTTTCATTGATAAAATTCAGTAGATAAAATTAATAAGTAAATTAAAAGTAATATTAAAAAAGTATAATCTGGTTTAAATAAGGTCAATAGATATAATTCTCATTTTTCACAAAAAATCCTAGATTGGGAATTGATGGCCAAAGGAGTATGAAGAAGAATGCCATACTTTGTTATAGAAGTATGAAATTAATACACAGAATAAATGCATTTTTGGACTTGACCAATGTTCTGCTTGACTACATTTATATTATACAAAGGATTCTACCACTATGGAAAAATTCAAGAACCACTGATTTAGGGGATCAAGTGCCCAAATCCAATGTGAGTGATATTTGTGCATGTAGTTTGCTAGCTTTATATATCAGAGTATACATGTATCTAGATAATGATTCCTTCCTTCTTTTCTTTTCTCTCCTTTCTTTCTTCTTTTCTTGCTTTTCAGGATAGAAAGAAAAGGAGAAAATAATAAGTATGTGACAATTGAAAATAATTCAAGTGTATTTTTTTAAAACTTATAGAAACCTTTCAGGTAACCTATTTTAAACACCTAATTCTATAAATGAGGAAACTGAGGCCCAAATTCAGGTCCTCTGCCCCTGTTGTCCAACATTCTTTTTATTATACTATAGTGCCTCACCTAATGAGTGATGTTTTACTAACAAAAAAGATTCACCACAAAATTAACTGAATCATATGATTTCTATCCTCATTTTACATCCTTTCATCAAACATTGATTATTGCTTATTATATATGAGACTGAAAACACCAAAGTGAAAAATACACAGTCCCTGCCTTCATGAAGCTTTCAGTTAATGGGGAATCAAGGGCAGTAAATAGTACATGTACACAAATGAGGTTGATCCAAGGTAGAATGTGATCATAGATAGAACTGTAAGTAACCAAGACCTTGCCAGAGAAAAGAAATTTGCCTTAAATAGGAACCTTAGTGGGCTCTGAGAGATGTGTCCCCTTCTAAACTGAGAATCCAGGAGCTGAAATTCCACTGGATGGTAAGCAAGACTCTGGCCCCATCCATGAGAGAAGGTGGGTGATGCAACTGAGGGGAACTGAACTCCAGCCCTGCCTAACAGAATCCTTCCTGGAGCTGACCACAAACTGGACTCTTAGTCTTACCAGAATTCTTCTTTGACAGTCCTCTGGAGAGTAGTGTAAATTTAGTGCCGAGAGTAGTAGTCCCACGTTACAAGAGAGGGAGAAGATGGGGAGATTTCACATGCTGTTCCCAACCCCAACACACCCTGTCCCAGAATGAGGCCAACTCAGGCTTCTGCTCATGAAAGAATCTGCTCTGTTGGTCTCCCTGAGGTAGTTAAACTTAAAGGGAGGGAAAGGAAGAACCAGCACCTCCCTGAATGAATCCTGTACTCAGCAAGGCACAGGGGAGCTTTAGTTCTAATCTTCCATGTCAAATATTTTTTAATCGGCTAAAACATGCCAATCTAGGATTCAGGAGATCCTGGGTTCTAGACCAAGCTCTGACACCACATCTGAGCAGATTCTTCTGATCTCTAAAGTCCCTTCTAATTAATGAACAGCCTGTAACCACGTGAGATTCTTGCTCCATTTGACTCCATCTCAAATCAGTCTCACTTTTAGTGAAAGTTGACCACTCTGATCTTGAGCAAGTCAGCTCTGCTGGGGCTTCTGTTTCCTTCATACAATAAAGCCATTGGACTAGGTGGTTCCTAAAGTCTCTTCTAGCTCTAACATTCTTTCGTGAAACTTTGAATGTTTTAGCAGACATTTAAGCATTTTGTTCATTTAGATGAAAATATAAAACATGGGAGCTTCTTTTCAGCTCCTTCTCCCCAAAGTCCTAACTTTCTACAATATGGCTTATCATTCTGACACCACCCTAGCCTTCAGTCTCACCCCCACCAACCACTCACAGTAATCAGGCTCCTCGGATGCCAAGTGGGAAGAAACAGTTGACCTTAGTACCAAGTTATCAAGAATAATTAGTTAAATTAGGAAGTCTCCTGCCCTGATGAAATCATGAGTCCAAACAACAAAAAAGGGGAAGCTTCCAGTTTAGACTGCTTCCTCTCCCAGGAGATGACTTCCCTAACACAGGTCCCAAACTATTCCTGGGCTCTACGCCTCGGAATGGATAGTGTCTTCCCCATCTGCCATCCCTAAGCATGGGCAGTCTTGAATACAGTTTGCCTTTCTTGTCCCAACTAAGAAAAATGCTTCCCTGTCAGGTATTTTATAATCCAACCATACTGGCCTTCTCCATGTTCTTTCTATCTTCCTTTTCCAAGTCTTTGCTCAGATCGTCCCATAGGTCTGGAATTCAGTCCTTCATTTACACATCTCAGACTCCCTAATTTCCTTCAACCTTTGCAATCTTCTACAATAGGCCTGTCCTGACATCTCAGCTCCCTACAACCCTTCAAAAATTGTATTATATATTTATATTTCTTACATCCCTTTAGGTCATAAGCCCCTTTTGAGAAGAGACTTTCATTTCTGTCATTGTATTGCTAGCATAGCACCTGGCACATACATAATAGGAACTTCATATGTGCCTTTTGATTAATCAAGTGATCACCACTTCTCTGTGTAAGGGCCAAGGAAAGCCAAGTAAAATTAAAGAAGAATTTGAGGAAAATACTTTTCATCTGTCCAGAAAGGGGGTGTGAGTTGGTGAGGGAGGGGAACAGCAAAGGCTTCATGAAAGATGGGGCATCTTTATGCAGCGAGTTCTACTAGGACACGGAGGACCATTCAGTTTCCAAAGAGTTGGCCCCCAAACATGAACCTAAGTTGTTTGAGGTACAATCATAGGACTTTATTTCTTTGCCTATCTAGTGAAGAGGCCCCTGGGTTCGCTTCGTTACTTTTCTCTTCCTTAGCTTACATTTACGAGACAATCCAAGGGAGATGATGCGAGCTGGTTTTTAGTTTTATGAGTCTCAGAGAACCGCGGGAACCACGAGGAGCCGAGCCATGCCATGACTGAGCTCTGTGGGTCATCCTGGCAGGAAAAGAACACAAAGGGGGTTCTGTCCCCCCAACTCCACCCCCACCACTCTCACTTGTCACAAGCATGTCATGCCATGTGTTCTGCAGAACAACGGCACAGGAGACATAAACATGCGGTCGAACCCACAATTGCTCAGATTACCAAGGTATATGGTGAAGCCAATGTGAATTTATGAGACCATTTGGGGTTTGGGGTGGGGGGGGTAACATTTCATTGTGGTTTTTCCTCCTGGAAATTTATATGACCTTAATTGGTCAGCCCCAATTATCATGAATGGACTAATTCATTCCTCTCATGACCCCATGAGAGTTGATTATCAAGTGTAATGGGTTGAATTCAGATACATCTGATCGCTATAAAAATATAATATAACAAAACTCATTTGTTTCTATCCTACATAAGCATATGTGGATATGTTTTTGTTGTTCAGTCATTTTTTAATCACAGTCAACTCTTCATGACTCCATTTGGGATTTTCTTGGCAAAATACTGGAATGGTTTGTCATTTCCTTCTCCAGGAAACTGAGGCAAATGGGATTAAGTGATTTAGGTGTCTGAGTCCTTATTTGAACTCAGGAAGATGGGTCTTCCTGACTCCATACAAGTACACTGCAACACCTAGCTGCCCATCTATCTATCTATCTATCTATCTATCTATCTATCTATCTATCTGCATAAATACTTGTATATATCTTTAAATATTAAATGTTCATTACATAATTGATATTTTATAATAATAAAGTTTATTTAAAATATGCACAAGCATTTATGTATAATATTGTTATGTCTATATATATGTATGTATAATATATGTATGTGTGTGTACACTTTTGCCAGTAGGGCACACTTCAGCAGATTACTAGGCTGACTGTCATATTTTTTTCAGTAACCATATTTTTTTAAGTTGCTTAAGAAAGAGTTGAAGAATCTCTTTAGTAGCTATGAAAAGTAAATCATTAGAAGCACCATGGTGTAGTAAATAAGGCACTAGTTATGAAGTCAGGAAAACCTAGGTTCAAATCTTATTTCAAACACTTATTGGATGGTTGACCTCAGGCAGGTTCTTTAACTTCCCTGCCTTCAATGTCCTTATTTGTAGAGAGAAAGGGTTAGACTCAAAGACCTGTAGGGTCCCTCCCAAGTCTGAATAATTAACAAAATTTCACCAAAATCGAAAGCTCTACTCTGTCCTAGACATGACTAAGGAAAATGAACTAAACACAGCAAACCTTTCATGCAGCTTAGACATATACAAGGTCACATTTCTAGAGGATCCCCAAAGGACAGTTAGATTGATAGTACAAATCTTAACCACATTTTAGCAACAAAGAAACAGGTCAGAGAGGTTGAGAACCTTGGCAATAGTCACACAGCTAAGAAGTATCAGAGGAAAGATTATATATGTTTCCTGCCTTGGAGCCCAGCACTTTCCCATATACCACATTGCTTCCTGTATATACACAGACTCCTGATTTTGAGTGTAATCTGCCCACTGACCAATATCATCCATGAACAAAGGGGCTAGTATTATGAGTAAGAGTATATTTTCACATCATCATGATAAATTCTTAGAAAACGAGGGCTGGAGATATAATAACTATTATTCGTTTTCATTCAGTTGAAAATAATAATGACAAAAACTCACACATAATTATGTATATATCTTTAAGGATTATATTCACTAATTCATTTGATCCTCATAACTACCTGGACAGGTAGGCGCTATTATTATTATTCTCATTTTATGGATGAGGAAAGAAGCTAAATTACTTGTCTATGATCACATAGCTAACATCCAAAGCAGAATTTGAACCCAAGTAGACCTTCCAGGTTGGAAGTCTAGTATATACTATAATTAGACAATATTCTAGCCTCTTGTATGGCAGAAGAGACTTTAGAGATCTGCTATTTCAAGCCTCCTTATTTTGCAGATGAAAAGACAAAGTAGTTGAGGGTCATGTTAGCTACAAGATTACTCAGAGAGAATGTAGTACTTTGCATTTTTGAACCCCATTTTCTTGATTCCATGGCAGCTAGATGGCACAGTGGGCAGAGCACTGGGCCTTGAGTCAAGAAAATTTGTCTTCCTGAGTTCAAATGTGGTCTCAGATACTAAAAAGTTGTATGACCCTGGGGAAGTCACTTAACCCTCTTAGCCTCAGTTTCCCCATCTCTAAAATGAGTTGGAGTACTTTGCCACAAAAATCCCAAATAGGGTCATAGAAAGTTAGACTTTACTGAAAATGCCTAAACAACAAAATCTCCTGACTCCAGAGTAAGAGTGATGATCACTTCACCCCATAGCCTACTCTAAACTATCCCCTTCACTTCTCTAGGACAATATTCAAGGCTTTATTCAAACTTTTCCTCCCATAGTTCTGTCTGGCTCTTCCCAAGTCTAAAAGTCAAAGCAAATCCCTAGAAGATTGATCTTCTTTTATAGAACAGAACATGACCATCTTGTTAAAAAGATGATGTTTCATCTTCTTGATGGAACAATTCCAGTGTTAATAGAGGGCATATTTTCTTTCTTTCTAAGATCACAGTGAGCAGGCTTATCCATTAAAACAGGTAGAAAAAAACCTTGCATGTCTAATGTTAAAGAAAAACATGAGTAACGCACTGAAGGAATTGTTCAACAAGAGTTCATCCTGGCAAAAAATATTGCATCTGTAACTCTGCCAAGGTCAGTGTCAGGTTAGGTTATCTGCTTTGCAAGTGCCAGATGTGTGTGTGTGTGTGTGTGTGTGTGTGTGTGTGTGTGTGTGTGTGTGTGTGTGATCTCCCCCTTGAGAACTAGACTAGACTCCAAGGCAAGACATTTTGCAAATATTTTACTTAGACTTGTTTTGCTGCTATTCAGTCAATTTTGGTTCTCCTTTCCCTCCCTTCTCTGTTTGGGGCACCAGTCTGATTCTTTGTATATCACTAGCCACTCTTCTTTCAGCTAAAAGTATAGATTTTCAGTGTTTCCTGTTGTGTGGGAAAGGTATTGTTCATGGGAAATTGTCCTACTTTGGAGTGCTAAATCAGCTTCAGAGAAGAGAAATTAAGTTCTTGGGCTTAATTTGGCTCCAGAGAGAGGGCTTACTTTGGGACCAGAAAGATCTGGCTCAAGTGCTGCCTCTGGTACATGCTAGTTGTGCAACCATGTACAAATGCTCATATCTTGGGCCTAGGAAACTTATTCTCTCAATTACTGTTCATATGCTATCTAAATGGGTGGAAACAGTTTCCACACCAGGAGATCCCTATGCCAGTGAAAGCACACATGGACAAAGACAAAACAAAACAAAAAAACCTCTCCCAAACCTCCAAAATAGGTGTGTTCTCTCTAGAAGACATAGAGCATGCATTAACATTTTGGAGTTTAATCCCAGATTAATTCAGAATTTCTTTTTTTTTTTTTCAGTCTTCATCAACCAATCGATCTAGCAACAAGATTTTTTTAAGAACCCACTATGTGTGGGGGCAGTTGCGTGACTCAGTGGATTAAGAGCCAGACCTAGAGACAGGAGGTTCTAGTTTCAAATCTGGCCTCAAACACTTCCTAGCTAGGTGACTCTGGACAAGTCACTTAACCCCTATTGCCTAGCCCTTACTGTTCTTCTGCTTTAGAACCAATACACAAAATTGATTCGAAGACAGAAGGTAAGGTTTCTTAATTTAAAAAAAAGAACCCTCTCTCTGTCAGACACAGTTAGGGACTAGGAATACAAATCCATAGAATATTTTAAAAATTATTCTTAAAAAGTTCTCTTCCTTCTTGACTCCTTTGGAGCACTGACATTTTTACTACTCCTTTTTTCTAGATATTTATTTTCTCCTCTCTGGATTGTTTCAACATTTTTCTTTCTTAGCTCTCCTTCTCCCTCTTTGAACACTGCTGACTATTCTTTGCTGAATCATGACCTATATCAAAGCCTCTAACTGGGAGTGTACCCCAAAGCTCTATCCTGTCCATTTTTCCCCTCTCCTTATACATTATCTGACATGGTGAATCCATCAGTTATCGTGGACTTGATTATCATCTTTTTGCAGATGACCCCAACTGACTCAGTCCCAAACATAGAAAAGAGCCTGCGGCTCTTTTCTGAGTTACCTCTAAATGGATATTTCAGATTTGATGACCTCAAACTCAACATGTTAAAAAAAAGAAATTTACTGCATTTCCTCTAACACCCACTCCCTTCCAAAATTCTTTGTTCATAGAATATGCTTCCACCTTTTCAGTCGTCTACATTCATCAAGGTGGTGTAATGGAGGAAATTTTAGGACAGCCCAGGTGGGCAGTTAGTTATTTCTGATTTGTCATTGACTAGCGCATGCCCGTGTAGTGTGGGTGTGCACAATTTTGGGTGCTAGACCAAGATGGAGACTTTTAAAATTCACAGTGGCATTATCTCTGAATCCTCACATTCCTTCATATATCCCCCATTCCCCTTTGTATCCAACCAGTTGCCAAATGTTATCAATCTTAAATCATCAATTGCTTCTGCCTTCATCTCTCTACTCTAAAAAGCCACTAACCTAGTATTGTAGCCTCTTGCCAGCGAGAAGCCCCAAGATAAGAAAGATAGAGAAAGGATAGTAGTTTAGGATTCCGCGGGGAGCATGATAGAGCCAGGTATGAGATGGCAGAAATGAGTCAGAAACCAGGCCGAATTGATTACAATGGAGCCACAGCAGAACTCCAGTCTATCTGGACGATACAAAGGCATCAACCATGCAGTGATCCAAAATTAATACCACACAGATTGGAGACATGATAGAGAAAAGAAAGTGCCTGGATGAAGGCCAGGTCCCAGGTGAGAGAGATAGAGAAGGAAAGGAATTAAAGATGGAGCTTGGCCAGAGGCCAAGCTCCAGCAAAGACAGACATAGGTGAGAGCTAAGATCCAAGAGAGGGTGGAGACTGCTGTAGCTGCTTCTTTTAATGTCTTTGATATGCAAATATACACAATACATAAGGATGATTATCATTGGTTAAAGACAAGGTATAGGTGTGGTTTATCTTAGCCAGGTGAACACAAAGAAATCTGTTTTCCCGCCTAACCTGGGGGAAGCTGGGATCAAGGGTCAGAGGCTTTCCAAGCCATGTGCAAGACTGAGCATGCTCTCTTCTAAGCCACTCTGTACCTTCTAACTGTTTCCTTTGTCCATAGCTAGGTGTGGACTGCTACAAGTATAGACCATCATTACCACTTGCACTACTGCAATACTCTTTTTATTGGTCTCCTGGATTCTACTTTCTTACCTCTCCAATTCATACACACAGCTGTCAAAGTGATTTTTCAGAAGCACAGGTCTAATTATGTCACTTCCCTACTCAATAAACTCTGGTTCCACCCTGTTGCCTCCATAATCAAATATGATTCCCTGTTCAGCTCATCAGTTTTTAATTTCTATTTTTGAGTAATTTTCTACAGATATTTATAATGTATATCATTATTAACAGGGTAGGAAATATATGTATAATCTATAAATCAGTAAACATAGGTAGGTGTATGCTTGAAAATTCTTTTACTGATAAGAGAGAGCAATCAAAAATATTTGAGATTCATAACATCTATACAGCTAATAATAATAACAATAAATAGCTAACATTTATATAGTACTTTCTGTGTTCCCAGCACTGAATTTTTCTTTGCAAATGTGAAGCATTTTTACAAATATTATTTCACAACAATCCAGCAATGTAGGCGCTATGATTGTCCCCATTTTACATATAAGGAAACTGAGGCAAACAGATTTTTAAAAAATATGTATCCTCCTATCCAAATACTGGTAGATGTTATCTATCACCTTTCTCTCGGTCTAAGATATAGATTCCAAATCTAACTACTATAAAATGTAGCTTCCTAGATGCAAGAGAGATGAAATAGTTAACCCCCCAAATTGTCAGAATTAGGATTGGATACATTTCATAGAATCCCATAATCATAGGAGAACAATATCATTAACCTGTCCTACATCTAGATAGAGCTGTATTCAAAACACCCTAGACACTTTTCTATTTAGAGCATCATGTGTGTCAAATTGCCTGTTCCATAAAGCCTGGGCCAAGCTCAATCTCACAGGAATGACTTCTTGCTAAGAGCTAAAACAAAGGTTTGAAGAGCATCTCCAGCTGCTTAGAAGAAAGGGACAAAATACGTTTTTATTGAAGGCTGAAGTTCAGCTTGCTCCAAGACATGATTAAAGGAAGTTGGGGCTGAGTTTGTAAAGACAATGTAGGTGAAGAAATAAGCATTTGTATTGTGATTCAAGGTTCATAGAATTTTTCCATTCCCCACATTGTTTACATATGTGTGCACATGCACACACATATACCCCTAAAACGTAAATCAAGTTAGCTCATGATTCTAGAACACCTTTAGAACATTCTCTTTCCTTGTAGCAATCCTGTAATGTGGCTGTTATGAAAGTTATCCCTACTTTTCAGAGAAGGAAACTGAGGCTCTAAGGGGCTGAGTGATGCCCATGGTCACTCAGCTAATAAGTGTCAGTGAGACACTTATAAGAGACAGTGTTTGGGTCCAGGCTTTTGGGCTTTCTATCCAGTAGGTCACAGTACCTTAAGAGGTTGTAGACAGAGACCATGGAATATTAAACAAATGACCTTTTATGATTTCAAAATTCCCTATGTATAGAAGGCATTTTTGTGTATTCCTCTGAGTTGTTAAGGGGCAATCTGGCACAGAGGAAAAAGCACTGGATTTGGAGTCTGAAGACTTGGGTTCAAATTCTAGCTCTATATGTATGTGGACAATTTATTTAAATCTTTTGATATTTTGTTTCCTCTACTACACAAGGAAGGCACTGGATGAATGATATTAAAGTTCTCTTCCACCTCTAAGTCTACTGTATAAATAATGAGATACAAAAATGCTGGAACAGTTAAATGCCACAAAAAGGCCAAGCAAAGTTCTTCAAAACAAAAAATCATGCACAGGGTACCATCTAAGAACACTGAATCCTGCCCCATATATTTAGCCATACCTTCTCTGTGGCACCTAGATGGCATAGAGAGGGTGCTGCTCTTGGAATCAGGGTAATCCCAAATTCAAATCCTGCCTCAGATAACTAACTAGCTGTGTGCCTCTAGGCAAGTCTTTAAGCCTCAGTTTCTTCTTCTGTGAAATGGAAATAATTATAGCAATTACTTTCTCCCCTCCCCCAGTTTCTGTGAGATTCAAAATGGCAAAACATAGGCAAAGTACTTCATAAGCTTTAAGGCACTATATAAATGTGAGCTGTTATCATCATCCTCACTGTCACAAATGTAAATTAGACACATCACTTCTTACCTGGATTACTGTAAAACTTTCTTAACTGGTCTCCCTGATGCCAGTCCCATCCCTCCTCTTAGTTGTTGTTCAGTTATTTTTCAGAAATGCCCAACTCTTCATAACCTCAGTTAGGATTTTCTTGGCAAAGATCCTAGTGGTTAGCCATTTTCTTCCCCATCTCATTTTACAGATGAGAAATTGAGGCAGAGAGGCTTAAGTCACTTGGCTAAGGTCATACAGCTACTAAGTGTCTGAGACCAAATTTGAACTCAGATCTCCCTGACTCCAGGCTGGACACTCTATCTACTACATCACCTAGTGACCCATGGCCCTTCTTCTTTACTTATAAAATTCTTTTTTATTTAATTTTGTTTTCAGTTACAAGTAGAAAAAAAAATTGACAATTGTTTTCTAGTATTTTAGGATTCAGATTTCCTCCTTTTTTCACCTCCCTGAGGCAGTAAATAATCTGATATAGGTTATACCAGTGCTTTCATGCAATACATATTTCCACATTGCTCATCCTGTGCAGAAGAAACATATCACATATATAAGAAAAAAAAAACTCATGTAGAAGATGGAATGCTTTCATCTGTAATCAGAATCCAGTAGTTCCTTCTTTGGCAGTGGATAGCATTTTTCATTATGGACCCCTTGTGGATATCTTGTGAACATGCTTTGCTGCTAATAGTTTAGTCCTTCACAGTTGATCATCATATAATGTTTCATATACATTATTTGCCTGGTTCTTCTCACTTCACTTTGCATCAGTTCATATGAGTCTTTCCAGGTTTTTCTGAACTTATCCAGTTCATGGTTCCTTGTGGAGCAATAGTAGTCGATTACAACTATACCACAACTTGTTCATCCTTTACCCAAGTGATAGACAATCCCTCATTTTCCAATTCTTTGCCACTACAAAAAGAGCTGTTAATAAGATACATATAGAATTCTTAATGCACAGATATAGCCACAATCACATACCTTCTAAGAAACCTTCACGGGTTCTCTATTGCCAAAAGGATAAATGCAATATCCTGAGTTTATCATTTAGGACTCTATAATTGTCTGTTATCAAAGTTTCTAGCCTTATACATTCTAGTCAAAACAAACTACTTACCTCTCCTCAATCTCATTTTGCCATTGCTCATTTATTTGCATTTCCACATGCCATAGTCTCATGCCTGAAATACATAATCTTCTCATCCCTGATTGTTGCTGTTTTGTTGTCTGTTCAAGGTTCAAGTCCTTTCCCCCCACCCTTCCTTGAGTTTCTCAAGTTTTCCTTATTTGTCCAAATTTCTCCTTTATCCTCACAATCTACCTTGTATTATCTATTGGCGTGCAAACTAACTGAGACCAAGTAAAATAATTAAAATTGAAATATATTAAATCCTACACATTTTTAGATCTTTAAAAATCTTTTAAAATATGTTCTATATCCACCTTTTGTTTCAGTCACTTTTTCCACATGATTTGGCATTCTGTTCATGAGATTTGGACACATTTTTAATTCTTTATTGTGAAACCACTTCCATTATGTTAATGGTTTAATGTACTTTTGTTCATTTGTACAATTTGTCCATTTTCCCAAATCTAGGTTTGATGATAGCCCAATGGTTTTCCAAAAGTAAATTTCTGGCCAACTATATCATCATTTATTGGATAAATTTCTCAACTGTTTTTGATGTGTGGAATGGTGGAAGATCGTTTGGGAATATTTCTGCTTCTCAGTATACCAATATATTTATCAGAATTAGCCATTTCCTCAATGGGGATGAGACTTGCAGACCCAAATGAAGTAAGAAGAATCCCTCCAATATTTTTTGAAAGATGAGGGAAGTGATATTTTACAGTTTGATGGATGCCTAAACTTATGAGATCATTTGGACTTCTTCCATTTTTTGGTTCTCTTTTGTTTTCTTCTAGAGACTGGGACTCCATGTGGCCGGGGCCAGAAGTACAATAGCCATTCACGGGCCCAAACCAGCCTCAGCCTTTCCCAGTAGCCAAGTTTGTATAGGTACATATGGCTACAACCATCCTAGTCTTCTTCTGACAGGGGTTTTGGTATAGTCTTGAACAATAAAAAGTCAGAGTATCATTTACTTTTTCTTGATTTTGCATTGTCATATCAATAATATATTTGTTTGCTTGGGGTTTTTCCTGCATAGCAAAGGTTTTTAAAATTGGGCTTTTCACTGTTCTGCCTTCAAAAGCCTAAGTTACACTAAAGAGGAATCAATAACAATCCCATATACTGCTTGGTCTTCTTAAAGATCTTTGCTTGTTTTCTAAAAGCTTGTTTCCTTAAACTATTCTGTAGAAAAACTTTGTCAATTCTCATTGTTTTTCATTGTTGACTATGCTTTCCTTTGTATAACAGTGCAACTGATCCTGTGTCATTTTGTCTTTAAATGATCTATGAAGTCCTTAACTTCTCTTTACCAACAACTGCTGCAATATCGCTAACAACCATTGCAGTGTACTCTTTAAGAGACACAACTTTTCTACATGTCCTTGCAGTAATTATCCTTCCTTAAAATCCATGGAATTAAAAGCACAAGAAAATATATATATATATATATATATATATGGAATCTAATACAGCACTCATAAACAGAACTAAATAATGGTGGGGAAACCAATTCAAGCTGGTTTTATATGATCAAGATCCGACCTCTGAGTCAATCCATGTATAAGCACTCCAATCACAAAATGAAGCCACATTAAAATGAATGCTTGCCCCAAGTAATTTGCACACCACTGTACTTATTAGTGGACGTATCATACTTTAAATTATAGGCTACTAGAGGGCAGGGGCTGTTTCTTTTCATCTTGTATCCCCAGGGTCTTGAATGGAGTAGGTGCTTAATGAATGTTGAATTGAATTTACATTTGACTTGCTTGCCAACTTGGCAAGCCAAGATACAGAACCCCTGCTAGCCAGTTAGAGTCTCCAGCTAATGGCTTGTTTCAATTTCTCCTCTTCTCAATAGACTTTTAAACTTTTTTCTGGAGTTCACCCAAGTTCTTTTGAGTTTCCAGATCTGTGGAAGGGCAGCTTGCAAGCAGCCCATTTCCTGACTCTGCTGCTAAGCTTCAGGGAACACGTTTTGTTATTTCCACATTTATGAGTCAAGCAGAAGCACTGGGTCTGATTCCTCATCATGGGCTGAGCCCTGCCTCAGAGTACTGCTGTGCTGGGAGGGAAAGGGAGACTATCGAACAAAGCCCAGGAACAGTCACAGAAAAGTTAATAAAAATGTATATTGGAGCTGCTGCCCAGGCAGGAATCTTGGCTTTCAGAGATTCCCTAAAAGAGACAGAGGTGTAAATATCATTTCCTGTACTCTCTTCTAGATCTCTTTACTTCTGTTGGGAGGCTTTTCCCCTCAACAAAGAAAACAACAACATTAAGAATTTGGAAAGACTAGAAGCAGAATAATGTGCTTGAAAGAACCAGGAAAGAATCCAAAGATTTGAGTTCAAGTCCCAGCTCTGTACCTTACTGAGGACATGAGTTTTGGCAAGTCTCTTTCCCTCTCTGGGTCTATTTCCTCATTTGAAAAATGCAAGACTTGGACTAGAATAATGATTTCCAAGTTCTCTTCTAGTTCTAAATCCTATGATCCTAGTTATATAACTACCAAGTCAATTATTCCTTAAATATTATGTAAAATGTGTTACATGCCCTAAAGGTATGTTGAACAATGTTTGTTGTACAATAATTCTATCCCTTTGTTGTTAAGGTTTTGTTGTTTTTGAATTCCCATATTTGCATGGTCTGGCAAAGGTTAAATTGGAGGTGAGGAAGAAAAGTGGCTCAGATTTTGCAGCAATAAACGGACTGTTTTGTGAGGTCATTGACGCTTGTCCCTTGCCTATTTCATGATTACCCAACAGGACATCATTCTATCAATGCCAAGGATAGAACCTTGTTAAAACTGGACAGCCTCAGGCAGTGTTCAGCTCCTTTTTCAAGTGAGCAGGAAAACTCTCAGGGCTTTTGAGTTTTACAAAGCACTTTCCTCAAAAAGAAGAGTAGTCAAAGCATTGTTACACTCTTAAAAAAAAGAAGAAGAAGAAACTGAGGCTCAGAGAGATTTAATGACTTGCCCAGATACAATCAGCCAGGTGTCAATCTCAGGTTTTCAGAAGTCAAGATAAGTGGTCTTAGCATTTCAGTAAGAAAGTAGAGGCCACTCTAAGACCTGAGGAATCTATGCTTTAGATGATCAGTTTGTGGCATATTGAAGGGTTTGATATCAATAAGCCAACTAATTGTAAGAAATGCTAAGCAAGATCATTTCAAAAGAGCTAGAAAGATCTACACGAACAGATGCAAAGTGAAATAAGCAGAGCCAGGTGAACATCATACATAGTAACAGCAATATTGTATTGTATGATGATCAACTGTGAAAACTTGGCTATTCTCAGTAATGCAATGAACTGGGACAATTCTGAATGATTTATGATGGAGAAAGCAATCCACCTCCATAGAAATGACTGTTGGAGTTATATGCAGTTCAAAGTGTACCATCTTTTCCATTGGTTTATTTACAGTTTTATTTAGGAGTTTTTGGTTTTGTGTGAGTATTCTCTTACAACAATGAGTAACATGGAAGTATTTTTGCATAATAATACATGTATAATCCAGATTAAATTGCTTACTATCTCTCAGAGGGAAAAGGGAGGAGAGAGAGACAATTTGGAAATTTGGGAAAACGTGGAAAATTGCTATTATGTGTAATTGGAAAATAGAAACTTTTGGAAAGAAAAAAGAAACTGCTTCCTCTTGACTGAACCAAAATTGACATTAAAGCCCTTTCAAGTTAGTCTGCATCTCTGCATATCATGAAAATGAAAGCAACAGCATTTTATATAAATGTTGACCATGATATGTAGGCAGAAAACACTTGCAAAAGAAGATTCCAATCTGCAAATAGGTTTAGATAGAGAAACTCTTATTCAAACTAAGGAGGGTTAAACCAACATAATGGATCCCACATTCAAAGAGAGAGTATAATGAGTAAACCTAATAGAATACCATCATCAAAATCCATTCAAGAGAAGGTAATTGTTGTTTATTAGTTGTTTTCAGTTGTGTCCAATTCTTCATGACCCCATTTGGGGTTATCTTGGCAAAGATTCTGGAGTGCTTTGTCATTTCCTTCTCCTGCTCTCTTTACAGATAAGGAAGCTAAGGCAAACAAGTTTAAGTGGCTTGCCCATGATCACACAGCTAGTGTCTGAGGTTAGATTTAAACTCATGAAGACGAATTTTTCCTGACTCTAGATCTCACAATCTTTCCATTGACATCTAGCTACCCAAGAGAATATAAGGGACTATTATAATAGTACACCCCTTGGCTGCAATTATTTGCACAAGAGCAAGGCCCTAGAATTTAATCATATTCAGAGAGTCAAGAGCTATTCCAAAATAGAAAGGCCTGACTCTGGAGGTAGTGAGTTACCCATCAGAGGAGATCTTCAAGCAGAGGATGAATGATGTAGAGGGGATTTCCCCACCAGATATGTGCTGTTCTGTATGACTTTTGAATTCCCTTTGAATTTTGAGCTCTTATTACTCTGTACAAAAAAAATACTCAGAAATAGATAAGTATAAAAAAATTATTCCTAGTTACAGAATATCAACAAGGCCATGGAAACATCTAGGTGAACATAAGGTTGGGAGTCAGAAAAACAAGTTTTACTTGTTTACTAGCTATATAACTTTGAGAGAGTCACTTAACCTGTCTGCCTCAATTTCCTCATCTGTAAAAAAGGAGTAATAATAGCATCTCCCCCACCCCAGAGTTGTTGTGAGGACAAAAGGAAGTCATATTTGTAAAGCTATTTTCAAAACTTAGGGCACTTTATTAATGCTATCTGTTTATTATTATGGTATTGAACTCAGCAGTATAAGGACATTTTCTTGAATGTCAAGATGTTATTGACTTTTAAGACTCTGCTAGCTCATTATCATGAATGTAAACTACTACTTCTTATCTCTGAGGCTTCCACCTGTGATGTGGGAGTCACCCTTCACCACCAAATGCCAGATAGTACCAAAGTACCAATTATTGACTACTCAGGAACAATATAACCTACGCAAGGAAACTATGCATGCTTTAATAAAAACATTGTTACTGTTATTACAGTATTCAAGATATTCCCCAATAGTCCCCATAGAGATGTTACAATTTGATACTCTGTTTTTATTTTTTTGATTTCCTATTAGATCTGTTCCTTTTTAGTTCCCATGTCTGCACAATAATGGTCCCCACAATGGAGATCCATCTGGCAGTAGTTGTGCAGCCACAACACAAGTCGTGAAAAGGCCTGCCCGTCCCTCCTCTGTGCATAAAAATGTAAAACACAGAGGATCTGTCAATCAATCAATAAATATGAATTGAACACTTACAAATGATTCTCTCCCAAGTTGTCGGTAATCCAAAGAGGTATAAGGAAGGACCTCTGATTGGAAGGAGTTTAAAGAAACTAAAGTGTGACAAATAAACAAAACATTACACTGATTGTTGATTCAAATCAATAAGCATTTATTATGCACAGAGTTTTTGCAAAGTACTGATGTTACTCCTTTATGAGGGAAAGAAATCCCACAGGTTCTAAAATCTATGTTGTCACACTTTCCACTCTCATTTTGTGGTTTGCCTAATATGGATAACTGAGGAAAAGATCTCATAATCACATCAGACATCTTCAATTCAGCATGTCCAAGACAGAATACATTATTTTCCTCCTCAAACCACAGATATTCCTATTACAGCATAGAGTGGAGTGTACCCATGTATGCTAGTATACCTGGCTCATGGTCCATTCTTTCTTGTGTCACCTAGATGCTCCCATTTTTCAAATTTCCCTATTCCATTGAGGATATTGCTATCCTAGTCACCCAGGTTCACAATTTCAAGTTCATCTTTAATATTTTCCTTTCCCTTTAACGTCTCCCTTCCCTCTCTCTCTTTCTCTAATATCAAATCAGTTATCAAGTTTTGTTAATTCTATTACCATAATATCTCATACATTTGTCACCTTCTATTCACTCATAGTCTTAAAACTGGTTAAGATCCTTCATACTCACTTGAATTATTGAAATATTTTTGCTTCTAATATCCCCATATATACCAGATCTACCAATCTGATATTATCAAAATATAGGTCTGATCATATCACTATTGCTTCTATTAATTTGAAACTTAATAGACAAAAATATAGAGTCCAACACAGTTTCAAAAAAATCAACTTTATAAATTTAAAATAAGAGACATAACTTAGACAATACTTCTTGTGGAAAGTTCATAGACTAAAAAAATTATTAGCGGACAGAAAATTCAACATGAGGCAAAAGTTTGATATGGTAGATAAAAAAGCTAATATAATGTTAGTCTGGCTTGATAGAGGCCTGGATTGTAGATATAGGGAGATAATGATCCTTTTTTGCTTTGTATAGGTCAGAAGTTGAATTAGAAACATGTTCAATTCTTGGTGCCACATTTTATGCTAGAATTTTTATGCTAGAATATGCTAGAGCAATCGCAATTTTGAAGCCATAAGAAGAAGAGATTAAGGACTTTGAGACTATACAATATGAAAGTCAGTTGAAGGAACTGAAGATTTTTATTTGGAGAAGGGAAGAATGGCCCCAGAACAAATTACGAATAACATGTAGATATTGCAAGAAGACTGAAATCAATTAAAAGAACTTAAATTTAAGTCAATTTAAGGAAAAAAGGTTGTTTTTTTTTTGGTTTTTTTACATTTAGAGCGCTCCCAAAGCAAAATGGGATACTTTAAAATTAGTGTATTCACTTTGGGAAAGTTCCATTAAAAACTAGATTATCATTTATTTGGAATATTCATGCAGGGAATAGCTATCCATGTATAGGTTAAACTAGATGACCCTGGAGGTCTCTTCTCATTCTGTGATTCTGTGATTCCTATTTGACCTATGCTAAAATGCTATACTTCCTTAGGATTCAGTTTCTTCAGCCATAAAATTTCATAGTTAAACTCAAATATCTTAAAGGCCCTTTATAGCTCTGAATCCCATGATCCTGTGGGCCACTGCTAAAATTTAGCTTCTGTCTGTCTCATAATAATGTGGAATCTGACCACTCTGAATGGCATGCAACAGGACATTAAAAAAATAAGTAGTAAGAAAGGAAGGGGTGTGTGTGTGTGTGTGTGAGAGAGAGAGAGAGAGAGAGAGAGAGAGAGAGAGAGAGAGAGAGAGAAGGGAGGGGGAAGGGAGGGAGGGAAGAAATTTCTGAAAGATAAAAGGATCCCTCATAAACACTTAACTCACTGGCATAGAAAAGCAGCAGAAATTAGCCCATGAAAATGGTTTGTTCTGCTGAATAAGAGGCACCAAATGAACAAGCAAGGAACAATCTTTGTGCCCTCTCATAGCTCAAGACAGCTGTGTTCATGGCTTACCCAAAGCATTAAGCCATTTCATACTCATTATATATTTTACTACATGGCCCAACAAGCTGGGTCCATTTTCTTTTTAGAAAAAAATATAAAATTTTACTTCATTATGAATAAAATAATACATTTTTTAAAACCTGATGAGCACTAAACTCCGTTTATATACCGCAACGTCTCCTCTGATCATTATTGACTTAAAAATACAGAAGTTATGTAGTTGTAATCAAGTGTGTATATAATACTATTTTGCTGTCTGCATTTCTTCCACTTAATATGACTTCAGTCGTGTTTCTATGGGGTGACTCAAGTCAGCACATTAGTCATTTTTCATTGCTATTTGCCACACTTAATCCTTTTACCCTTTTGTGGAGTGGGAGTAGCACTTGGGGAAGGGGGAAATTGTTGCTATTAAATTACTATGCCATGCACTATTATGACTATTTCTGCACAAATCCCCCCCCCCATTTTTTTTAAATTTTCTTAGGCATCTTCCCCAAAGTCAAATTCCCAAGACCAAGGGTCTCAACAGTTTTGTATCTCTCGTGACATGGGATCAGATTTCTTCACAGAAAGATTGAACCCATTTATAGTGCTACCAGAAATGTAACAATGCATTTGTCCTGGGAACTCTTGGAATCGCAGAGATAGAAGGCCACCTGACCCAGTTCTAAGCTCTTACAACATTGGGCTTTGAAGCTCATATTTATTTTTCACTAGCTTAATAACACAAAAGTCCAAGTCTGGGGCACCATTGTAGTGGGTGATGATTCTGGATTCTCTAAGACTGTGCCAGAGAGCACCAGCTCTGGCAGGGCTGCAAAGCCTTTAAGTGAGTATGAGACAGGCATCAGGAAGTTTGCAGAGGCTCCCTACAGAAGATGGATAATTATTTCTTTTGGCCATGGCACTTTTTAAACTTTTTTTTAAACTCTTTCCTTCCATTTTGGAATCAATTTTGTGTATTGGTTCCAAGTCAGAACAGTCAGAAGGGTTAAGCAATTAGGATTAAGTGACTTGCCTAGGATCACAAAGCTAGGAAATGTTTGAACTCAGAATCTCCCATCTCCAGATCTGGCTTTCAATCCACTGAATCACCTAGTTGCCTCAACTTTAAACTTTCTACTAAGCTTTGGAAGGAATATCTCACTGATGAAATGACTTAATTTTTTTTTTACAATTACATGTAAAAACAAGTTTAACATTCCTTTTTCAAAATTTTGAATTCCAAATTTTCTTCCTCCATCCTTCCCCACACCCTCACTGAAAAGGCCAGCAATTTAATATAGGTTGTACATGTGTAGCCAAATTCTGACTCTTGAAGAACTAAAGTAAATATTTGATCACATTTATATTTCATGATCCATATTTTTTTAACTGTTTGTATCAGGTCTCCAGAGACATTCCTCATTCATAGAACTATTCCTAGGAGTTAAGGGCCCTGGGCCAGTGTTAGTGGGGTGCAAAGCCAGGGGCAAATCATATGGAGTAATCCCCTAATGGCATTTACAAAATGAAAAAAGTCTAAATTAAATTTCTTACAAAAGTCTAACTTTTCTTTCTCCCTTCCCTCCCCCCCCCAAGGGGTAGAGGAAAAAAAGGAAAGAGAGAAAATATATTTGTTGATTGAAAACATAAAATTAATATATTTTTTAATAAAGGTACCTTCCTGCCCTAAAACCCTGTCACTATCAAGGAAGGGCATGCTTCAAAGGGGAAACATTCACAAAAGCACATTGGAAAGTTGGAGAGATCGCCCTCCCGTAGCCTAGGTGAGCGAAGGAGAGTTTTAATGTGTAGCATAATCATAATGACAATAATTATAATAACTAACAGTCATATACTACTTTAAACTAGAAAACAATTTCAAATATATTATCTCATCTGTCTGGCCTTTTCAACAAGTCTATGAAGCTGATAGTCTAGATATATTATCCCTGTTTTACGGATGGGAAAAATGAAGTTCAGTTTAAGTCATCTGTGCATGGTCACACAGCTAGGAAATGTCTGATGCCTTATTTGAACTCAGCTTGCCGATTCTAAGAACTCGTATCTAGTATTTCATGCTCCGTATTCTGAGCTAGAGGGTTAGACCTATCCAATCCTTTTGGCTTGGTGGGAATGGATTATTGTTATGGACTGGTTGTGTGTATGTGTGTACTGCATATGTGGTTATTTGTCTGTACGCATTGATTCATATATGCATATACATATGTGGTGAATACATATGCATGCACATTCCCTTACATACCACCCTTCCGACTGTTACTGTTCAGACTCTGGGTGGTTCAGACGGGAGAATCACAATGAGAGCTTTGAGTAGGATGGACCGTGCCACTGGATATAGAGCAATGACTAAGTTAGATCTGCTGCCAATTTGTTGTTTTTCCCATCAAAAGGTGCCAAGTTGTGGTTTCATTCAAGTTCTCACCCATAGATTTGCTGTGTGGCTCAGCACCTTTTTCACCTCATTCACCTCATTGGTGGTCTGCAATGAGCCCATCCTTTCTTTCAACTCTGTATCTCCTCCTTCCCACATGTTGCAGGAATTTTATCTTCTGACTCACCAATGAAAATTTGCAATTCCCCTTTTCACTTCGCTGGAACATTCATTTGGGGGCTGTAAGTAACCTGGCAGCTGAACCAGGGACCTCATCACTTGTTCCCTGTTCCTGGCCTCTCTTTCACCCCCAAACCATTTTCCTGCCTCACAATGCTTGTCATGGATTTCTCCTCCCACCTCCATTTGTTTGTCTTCTGTCATAGTTTAATACCACTGACAGAAGATAAATAATCTCCTTCAAAACAAAACAAAACACCAGGGCTCATTAGTTTGCATAAACATTCCTCCAGTGAGTCTGGTACAATCTGTGTCCCAATACTTATTGCCCATAGATTTGTGTCGTGTTTTACAAAAAAAGTCTAGCCTTGAGCTTTCTGATATCTCCTCCATTCTTCTTTTTGCATTCCAGAGGGCTGGAGAAAGGCACAATGGAGGATGGAGAGCTAGAAGGGACCTTGAACATCACCTTGTCTAACCCTTTCATTTTACAGATAAGAAAATTGAAACCCAGAGAGTGGAAATGACTTGCTCAGCATCACATAAGCACTAAAGAGCAGAGCCAGATTTTGAATGCAAAGCCTCTGAGGCATGTTCTTTCTTGGGGTAGCTCAGAGCACCAGGACTGGAACTGATACCTAGATAGCTATTATGTAACTCTGAACAAGTCACTTAAACTCTGTTTGCCTCAGTTTCCTCAACTGTTAAATGGGGATAATAATAGAAACTACATCCAGAAGTTGTTATGATGAACAGACGAAGTAACTTTAGAGTTTTTAGCACAGTGCCTGGCACATAGTGATCACTACATAAATATTACTGTTATTATTAGCTTTTAATCTTTCTTCTGTGTTGGGCTCTTCATATCCTTCCTCATACACATATTGATGGATAGCATCTCTCTCACTGGAACAGGAAAAGACTAAGAGTCCTCATGTTGTCCTGGTCCCTAACACCAATGGGAAATCTGAGAAATTACCACTGTCTTTATTGATAATGATAAAAGAAAGCTTTATCAGCTGTATGTGGTGCCAAGACTCATAGTCTACTCCTATTGTTGTGCCCAGTGAACCCTTTGCCAGGCAAAACATTGATAAAAGTTGAAAAAACATATAGAGAGCTGTAGTCGTTCAAAGATAATTCAGGAAAATACAGCATCCATTGTCTGATTAATCTTATAGAAATAAACTGTTTTAACATTAAGATTTGCAGAGAACCAGACAGCTGAAACAAAATTGTAAATTGGCTGAGGTTTGTTTTAGGAATATATCTATCCCTTTCTGTTTCTCTTTTGCTTTTTCAACCTCTGACAATCTTTTAATCATTCAAAAATATTTGCTAAGTGCCTACGAGATACAGGACCCATAAAACAAAATGCTAAATTATGAACTCTTTATAACCAGATGTCTCCCATCCCTCCATTAAGATGATTCAAAATTCCTTGAAAGAGGTAACAACTTAAACAACTCTCTTCAACTACTCTCTGTTCACAAATGTTGGCATCATAGAATACTGATCAGAATCCAAGATAAAGAAGATTTCTGTGAATTGGGAGGTCCTTTAGATGCTTCTTTTTGAGGATGTCATTCTCTTAATTTCATCAAGCCCCAGAATATATTGCAAAACTTTCTGGAAGAGATCTATAATCATTCAAAGTAATTCTGACTGGTTATCCAAACAAGAAAGACCAAGTGGATGAAGAATGCATATTGCCCAGATTATACAATTCATTTGAATAGACAACCTATAGCACAAATTTCAGGTCATCTATGCACTTGGATGAGAAAAAAAAATTACATCTTTATTTTCATTAACTTCCAACCGTAATTAGCCATTTCCCTAAATTGTGAAATTAAAAAAAAAAAAAACATTGTTCTGAGGTGTGTCTAAGTTTCATCAGATTGTCAGTGGAATCTATGACACACAAAAAAAAATTGTCCATCACCATGCATATCTGGGATAGATGGTATAAACTAAATAATAAATTGGGTCTGGAGTTGAACAGGAGATCAGATTGGATTGCCTTGAAGAAACTGTGAAATTCCTTATATGTCCTCAAGCTTTCCAGGAAAGCAATGCCTCAATTTTTTTATACCAACATTGTACCAGTATTACTATATGACTATGAAATGGAACACCATTGCCTCTGAGGAATTAAGAATGAATATCTTTCAGATGGTGATAGAGAGACACATGATGATGGGTGATGAGGATAGATTGAAATAGGTAACCAGAAAAAAACTCAGAAGGAGTAAAAAATATAGGAAGAGAAAATTAGTTGGTCACTTGGTAAGGAAGAAGGATAGCACCTCCCTATGGCTCTTCCTTTGGTGAAGTTATGGGAGAACATGGACAAGAGTCCACATGATGGGCAGGCATGATTGGATTGTTATTTACATTATTGGAAAAAAATTCAAATTGACAAGATCATTGATCTATTTAATTATTTATGTCTATTCAAGGCACTGTGCTGGGAACTGGACATACAAAGGCAAATAAATAAACAAACAAATAAGAGTCTTTGCCCTCAGGAGCTTGCACTTAACTTCAGGTACCCAAAAACTTCACTTCCCCTTAAGCTTGCTTTCAGAAAAGGTGTAATTAACCATCAATCAATAAACATCTATTAAATACCTACTATTATGCCAGTACTGTGCTAGGTGCTGCTCTAGGGCAGTTACCTTAAAAGGAATTATGAAATTAGTGGTAATAACACTGGACTTGAACTTGAAAGATCTGAGTTTAAGTAATGACTCTTACTAACCGTGTTAGCTTGGATGAGTCATTTCTCTTCCATGGATATCAGTTTCCTCATCTGTAAAATGAGAAGATTGAACCAGAACATTTCTAATGTCCTTGATATCATTGACACCTCCTTCTTCTCACTCACTTCATATATCCAATCCTCTCAAATCTTGTTCATTCTAATTTCATAATATCTCTCATACATGGAACTTTTTCTCCACTCAAAGATACTGGTGTGGTTTCACATCTTCTTCTCTAGCTCATTTTACATTTGAGAAATTGCCGCAAGAGGTTATGACTTGCCCAGGATTAAATTATTAATAAGTGTCTAAGGACAGATTTGAACTCAGGAAGATGAGTCTTTCTGACATTAGACCCTTGATCCCCTATGTTGTCTCACTGCCTAAATACTCACACCACTTAAATCTGGAGCCCCCTCTAACTGGCTTACAGAAACAATGTTTTAATTTTCAGTGTGAGCATTCACCACTCAGAAATCCCTAATTGCCACAAATCAGGTTTTGATATGTTGTTTTGTTGATTGTCCAGATTTTTAAAAATATTAATGATGCATATTAAACTTAAAAGTGTATATATATACATTTTTCATACTTTCAACCCTTAAAGAGTATGATTGTTAAACGTTTACCAAGATACCCTCTATTTCTCTACAAACATTGTTTGAACTCAACAGTATAGTAGAAGGCTTAGGGAATAAAATCATTGTTGACTGGAGTTTAATAATATTAATAATGATAATAATAAACAGCACTTATATAGTGTTATAAGGTTTGAAAAGTGCTTTATGTCCATTATTTCATTTGAGCTTTACAATATCCCTGATGTCAATTCGGCTTAGTAAAAATTCATCTGTCAAAGAGATTTTCCTAAAACATGGGTTTATCCACATCACCACCCCTCGCCTTCCACACCAACCACTCAATGAACTTTTATTATTCCCTCTTACCTACAGGATCAAATATAATACTTTTTTTACATTCAAAAAATTTCACAACCTGGTCTCCTCCTACTTTTTTTTAATATCTTGTTGTCCAGAAACTCTGTATTCTAATACTGATCCTATTTGCAATTCCTTAAATCTGACACTCTAACTATATTCCTTTGTACTAGCTGTCCCCCAGTCCTGAAATGCTTTACTCCCTCAACTCTGCCTAGCACTCTTCGAGCTTCCTTCACAACTCAACATAAAGGACAGCTGGATAACATAGTGGAAAGAGCACAAGGTCTGGAATTGGGAACACGACCTCAGATATTTCCTAGCTATGTGACCCTGGGCAAGTCACTTAACCCTGTTTACCTAGTCCTTGCCATTCTTCTGTATTAGAACTGATACTGAGACAGAAGACAAGGGTTTTTGAAAAGACAAATTCAACACACCTCTCACACTCAGGCAGCCTTTCATGGTCCCCCAGGTACTCTTTCAAATTGTCTTATATCTACTCTGTAAATAGATCCATGTACTTAGCTGATTATGTGCTGTCTCATTCATTTAAATGGAAGTTATTTGAAAGCAAGGACTGGTTTGTTGTTTTTTTTCTTTTTTTTTTATTATCCTTCTTTATAACCCCAGAGTTTAGCACAGTATTTGGTACACAGTGAGTGCTTAATAAATGTTTGTTGCGACTTCCGGTTAAGATGGCGGCTTAGAGAAAGCTGAAGTTCAGATCTCCGGAAAACCCTTCCCAACCGATCTCAAACTAGAAGCTCCTAAGGCGCCGAAATTCAAAACGATCAACAGCACAGACCCTGGGAACCCTCCTCCTGGACCTGGACCCGGTTCAAAAGGTACGGCTCCCCTTAAAAGCCAGAACCCGAGATCCCTCGGACCTCAGGGGTAGGAGCGCAGAGTCCAAGGCTCCCGGAAGCGGCAGCCACGCTGGGCTCAGAGAGCAGGGTCTGAGGAACAACAACCCTCAGGGTCTTCTACCCAAGTCCCAGTCCGGGTGAAAGTTACTGCCTGGGGCCTCCGCTGCAAAGAGCTGGTCGATCCGGGTGAAAGTTACTGCCTGGGGCCTCCGCTGCAGAGAGCTGGTCAAAACAACAGCAACCCTCAGGGCGGGCAAGACAGCCTCACGGGCTGGATCCTGCTATCCAAGTCTCAGTGAAAGTCTGTGCTCTCGGAGCTTGGGGAAGCGGCAGCCCATCCCCCCGCAGGCCGACGAAACAGCCTCACGGCCAGCGATTCTGAAGGCAACTTCCGGAAATCGAGCCAGGGGGAGAGTGTGGCCTCGTGGTCCGACCCTTCCATTCCAGTTCCAGTGAGGCATATTCAGTTTAACCCAGGGAACGCTCATAGAACCAACATCTGCCCAGGACTAAAGCCTCTGATCACCAGACAAAGACAAGAAAAGCCAATCCTCCACGTTCAGAGATGACAAACTCCACAGAAGCACCGAAGCCCCAAAATACCAAGAAAAATAAGAAGAAAGGGGCGACTCTGGACACATTCTATGGAGCCAAAATACAAAATACAGAGCAGATAGAAGAAGATATACAAGAAAATTCTCCAAAATCTTCCAAAGGAAATAGAAACTCTCCACAAACCCATGAAGAATTTGAATCAGAAAGGACCAAAAAGATGGAAGCCCTCTGGGAGGAAAAGTGGGAAATGATGCAAAAGAAATTCACGCATCTACAAAACCAGTTTGACCAAACTGTAAAAGAAAACCAGGCTTTAAAGCAAGAACTAATAAAGCAAAGCCAAAACACCAAGAAATTAGAAGAGAACATAAAATATCTCACCGACAAGGTGATAGATCTGGAAAACAGGGGGAGAAGAGAAAATTTAAGAATAATTGGACTCCCAGAAAAGCCAGAAATAAACACCAAACTGGACATGGTGATACAAGATATAATCAAAGAAAATTGCCCAGAGATTCTAGAACAAGGGGGCAATACATCCACTGACAGAGCTCACAGAACACCTTCTACACTAAACCCCCAAAAGACAACTCCCAGGAATGTAATTGCCAAATTCCAAAGCTATCAAACAAAAGAAAAAATCCTACAGGAAGCCAGAAAAAGACAATTTAGATATAAAGGAATGCCAATCAGGGTCACACAAGACCTTGCAAGTTCTACTCTGAATGATCGTAAGGCATGGAACATGATCTTCAGAAAGGCCAGAGAGCTGGGTCTCCAACCAAGAATCAGCTACCCAGCAAAACTGACTATATACTTCCAAGGGAAAGTATGGGCATTCAACAAAATAGAAGACTTCCAACTTTTTGCAAAGAAAAGACCAGAGCTCTGTGGAAAGTTTGATACCGAAAATCAAAGAGCAAGGAATACCTGAAAAGGTAAATATTAAGGAAAGGGGAAAAATGTTATCTTCTTCTTTTACTCAAACTCTCTTCTATAAGGACTACATTTATATCAACCTATGTATACTAATATGTGGGGAAAATGTAATGTATAAATAGGGGGTAAAGAAAGACCAAATAGAATAATGGTTCTCACACAAAGATTCACAGGGGAAGGGGAGGGGAAGAAAACTCCTATAAGAAGGAGAGGAAGAGAGGGGGGGGGGTTTACTTAAACCTCAATCTCAGGGAAATCAACTCTGAGAGGGAAAAACATCCAGATCCATTGGGATCTTGAATTCTATCTTACCCAACAAGGGTAAGGAGAAGGGAAAACCAAGGGGGGGAGGGGGAGAGGGAGAACAAAAAGGGAGGGAAAGAGAGGGGGGAGGGGGAGGGAACAAAAAGGGAGGGACCAAAAAGGGAAACATCAAGGGAGGGGACAAGGGGGACTGATTCAAAGTAAATCACTGGACTAAAAGGTAGAGCCGAAGAAGAAAAGGTTAGAATTAGGGAAGGCAATCAAAATGCCAGGGAGTCCACAAATGACAATCATAACTTTGAACGTGAATGGGATGAACTCACCCATAAAACGTAGACGAATAGCAGAATGGATTAGAATCCAAAACCCTACCATATGTTGTCTTCAAGAAACACACATGAGGCGGGTTGACACCCACAAGGTCAGAATTAAAGGATGGAGTAAGACCTTCTGGGCCTCAACTGATAGAAAGAAGGCAGGAGTGGTAATCATGATATCTGATAAAGCCAATGCAAAAATAGACCTGATCAAAAGGGATAGGGAAGGTAATTATATTTTGTTAAAAGGGACTCTAGACAATGAGGAAATATCATTAATCAACATGTATGCACCAAATAATATAGCACCCAAATTTCTAATGGAGAAACTAGGAGAATTGAAGGAAGAAATAGACAATAATACCATACTAGTGGGAGACTTAAACCAACCATTATCAAATTTAGATAAATCAAATCAAAAAATAAATAAGAAAGAGGTAAAAGAAGTGAATGAAATCTTAGAAAAATTAGAATTAATAGACATATGGAGAAAAATAAATAGGGATAAAAAGGAATACACCTTCTTCTCAGCACCACATGGCACATTCACAAAAATTGACCATACATTAGGTCACAGAAACATAGCACACAAATGCAAAAAAGCAGAAATAATGAATGCAGCCTTCTCAGATCACAAGGCAATAAAAATAATGATTAGTAATGGTACATGGAAAACCAAATCTAAAACCAATTGGAAATTAAACAATATGATACTCCAAAACCGTTTAGCTAAAGAAGAAATCATAGAAACAATTAATAATTTCATCAAGGAAAATGACAATGGCGAAACATCCTTTCAAACCTTTTGGGATGCAGCCAAAGCAGTAATCAGAGGCAAATTCATATCCCTGAAAGCTCATATTAACAAACAAGGGAGAGCAGAGATCAATCAATTGGAAATGCAATTGAAAAAACTCGAAAGCGATCAAATTAAAAACCCCCAGCAGAAAACCAAATTAGAAATCCTAAAAATTAAGGGAGAAATTAATAAAATCGAAAGTGATAGAACTATTGATTTAATAAATAAGACAAGAAGCTGGTACTTTGAAAAAACAAACAAAATAGACAAAGTACTGGTCAATCTAATTAAAAAAAGGAAGGAAGAAAAGCAAATTCACAGCATTAAAGATGAAAAGGGGGACAGCACCTCCAATGAGGAGGAAATTAAGGCAATCATTAGAAATTACTTTGCCCAATTATATGGCAATAAATACACCAATTTAGGAGAAATGGATGAATATATACAAAAATACAAACTGCCTAGACTAACAGAAGAGGAAATAGAATTCTTAAATAATCCCATATCAGAAATTGAAATCCATCAAGCCATCAAAGAACTTCCTAAGAAAAAATCCCCAGGGCCTGATGGATTCACCTGTGAATTCTATCAAACATTCAGAGAACAGTTAACCCCAATACTATACAAACTATTTGACATAATAAGCAAAGAGGGAGTTCTACCAAACTCCTTTTACGACACAAACATGGTACTGATTCCAAAACCAGGCAGGTCAAAAACAGAGAAAGAAAACTATAGACCAATCTCCCTAATGAATATAGATGCAAAAATTTTAAATAGGATACTAGCAAAAAGACTCCAGCAAGTGATCAGAAGGATCATTCACCATGATCAAGTAGGATTCATACCAGGGATGCAGGGCTGGTTCAACATTAGGAAAACCATCCACATAATTGACCACATCAACAAGCAAACTAGCAAGAACCACATGATTATCTCAATAGATGCAGAAAAAGCCTTTGATAAAATACAACACCCATTCCTATTAAAAACACTAGAAAGCATAGGAATAGAAGGGTCATTCCTAAAAATAATAAACAGTATATATCTAAAACCAACAGCTAATATCATCTGCAATGGGGATAAACTAGATGCATTCCCAATAAGATCAGGAGTGAAACAAGGATGCCCATTATCACCTCTACTATTTGACATTGTACTAGAAACACTAGCAGTAGCAATTAGAGAAGATAAAGAAATTGAAGGTATCAGAATAGGCAAGGAGGAGACCAAGTTATCACTCTTTGCGGATGACATGATGGTCTACTTAAAGAATCCTAGAGATTCAACCAAAAAGCTAATTGAAATAATCAACAACTTTAGCAAAGTTGCAGGATACAAAATAAACCCACATAAATCATCAGCTTTTCTATATATCTCCAACACAGCTCAGCAGCAAGAACTAGAAAGAGAAATCCCATTCAAAATCACCTTAGACAAAATAAAATACCTAGGAATCTATCTCCCAAGACAAACACAGGAACTATATGAACACAACTACAAAACACTCGCCACACAACTAAAACTAGACTTGAACAATTGGAAAAACATTAACTGCTCATGGATAGGACGAGCCAATATAATAAAAATGACCATCCTACCCAAACTTATTTATCTATTTAGTGCCATACCCATTGAACTACCAAAATACTTCTTCACTGATTTAGAAAAAACCATAACAAAGTTCATTTGGAAGAACAAAAGATCAAGGATATCCAGGGAAATAATGAAAAAAAACACATATGATGGGGGCCTTGCAGTCCCAGACCTCAAACTATATTACAAAGCAGCAGTCATCAAAACAATTTGGTACTGGCTAAGAAACAGAAAGGAAGATCAGTGGAATAGACTGGGGGAAAACGACCTCAGCAAGACAGTATACGATAAACCCAAAGATTCCAGCTTTTGGGACAAAAATCCACTATTCGATAAAAACTGCTGGGAAAATTGGAAGACAGTGTGGGAGAGACTAGGAATAGATCAACACCTCACACCCTACACCAAGATAAATTCAAAATGGGTGAGTGACTTAAACATAAAGAAGGAAACCATAAGTAAATTGGGTAAACACAGAATAGTATACATGTCAGACCTTTGGGAGGCGAAAGGCTTTAAAACCAAGCAAGATATAGAAAGAATCACAAAATGTAAAATAAATAATTTTGACTACATCAAACTAAAAAGCTTTTGTACAAACAAAACCAATATAACTAAAATCAGAAGGGAAACAACAAATTGGGAAAAAATCTTCATAGAAACCTCTGACAAAGGTTTAATTACTCATATTTATAATGAGCTAAATCAATTGTACAAAAAATCAAGCCATTCTCCAATTGATAAATGGGCAAGGGAAATGGATAGGCAGTTCTCAGATAAAGAAATCAAAACTATTAACAAGCACATGAAGAAGTGTTCTACATCTCTTATAATCAGAGAGATGCAAATCAAAACAACTCTGAGGTATCACCTCACACCTAGCAGATTGGCTAACATAACAGCAAAGGAAAGTAATGAATGCTGGAGGAGATGTGGCAAAGTAGGGACATTAATTCATTGCTGGTGGAGTTGTGAAGTGATCCAACCATTCTGGAGGGCAATTTGGAACTATGCCCAAAGGGCGACAAAAGAATATCTACCCTTTGACCCAGCCATAGCACTGCTGGGTCTGTACCCCAAAGAGATAATGGACACAAAGACTTGTACAAAAATATTCATAGCTGCGCTCTTTGTGGTGACCCAAAACTGGAAAACGAGGGGATGCCCATCAATTGGGGAATGGCTGAACAAACTGTGGTATATGTTGGTGATGGAATACTATTGTGCTCAAAGGAATAATAAAGTGGAGAAGTTCCATGGAGACTGGAACAACCTCCAGGAAGTGATGCAGAGCGAGAGGAGCAGAACCAGGAGAACATTGTACACAGAGACTAATACACTGTGGTATAATCGAACGTAATGGACTTCTCCATTAGGGGCGGTGTAATGTCCCTGAACAACTTTCAGGGATCCAGGAGAAAAAAAACACCATTCATAAGCAAAGGATAAACTATGGGAGTGGAAACACCGAGAAAAAGCAACTGCCTGAATACAGAGGTTGAGGGGACATGACAGAGGATAGACTTTAAATGAACACTCTAATGCAAATACTATCAACAAAGCAATGGGTTCAAATCAAGAAAACATCTAATGCCCAGTGGACTTACGCGTCGGCTATGGGGGGTGGGGGGAGGAAAAGAAAATGATCTATGTCTAACGAATAATGCTTGGAAATGATCAAATAAAATATATTTAAAAAAAAAAATAAATGTTTGTTGCTTAGCCTTGACTCTATAAACATAGCCAAACATAATCCCTACCTAGGACACATTTCATAAATGCTTGTTGATTGATTGATTGTGGTATGAAAGGCTTTCCACTATTCCTGTGGGAATTTTCATCACTGGTGAGAAGAGAGGATTATTCAGGAGACAGAGTTCTCTTATCATTTCTCCCAAAATCCCCCTAGCAGACGCTCACCTAACTGTCTTCCTAGAAGGGCACAAAGGAGAGAAGGCTGCTTTTTTTAAATCTAGCAGAAAAGTTAACCTAAGCCCATTAGAATAGCAGCTCAAAGGTGCAGCCACTTTATTACTCTAACATCAATCAGCAAACGTGTTTAAGCCTTCATTAGTCATTAGGTACAGTCGAAACAATGTCATTGTAATTGGAGAGTCAGAGCTGATCAATGATGCCTTCTTGCAAAATATACGCTTTGCATTTCTGCAATAGGAAATCATTAACCTGTGGCAGTGTCCTATCTGGGATTGCGGATTCTTCATTATGAATCATTTTAAATTGTGTCTTTTTTCTTCCACCAAATGAGTGATTATTTCAAATTATTCTGCTAGAAATAGAGGGAATAGTATGAAGTTTTATCACCATTTCTCTCTTCTATGTATGTACCACTAGATTCTCAGAAGGCTATATTTGTAGGAAATGTGCATATGTGTCAATGTGTGCTTATGTGAGCGTGTGTTTGTGTATGTAGCCATGTGTTAGGCAGGAGAAAGATGCAATTGGCTTTAAGTCAAGTTCAGTCAGTACTTATAAATTTCTATTTCCAGGATTAATGACTTGGGCCTTTCTAATTTAGCTGCCCTGAAACTGTTATACATCTGTTAGCACACTTGCATCTGTTCCAGATCTGCTCTTCAGACTAGATTCTTCCCCATCTCACTCTTCTTTCCCACCAGCCTGTTGTGGCTGAAAAGAATGCCAGCTGGAAACTCAAGAGGTATGAGTTCAAGTCCTATCTTTGCTCCTAATGATCTGCATGACCTTGGGAAAGTTCCTTCACCTGCCTTAAGTCGCCACAAAGGGAAAAGTAGGTCTACATGAGTTCTGAAGTTCATTCCAGTTTAAAGTTTCTGTCAGTCAATAAGCATTTATTAAACACCCACTATTTACCTTCAGCGTACAAAGAATGAAGCAACCCCTTCTCTCACGGAGCTGACACTCCCCATGATTCTAATGCCCACGATTCTAGCTGTCCATCCTAAGAAAGGATTGACTAAAAGAATGACTCTATCAGGGATCTGCAGAGCCACTTGTACCTTTACCAGCCAACTGAGGTACCATTTCCTACTCTCTCTTTGAGTAAATCCCAATGATTTAGAGGAAAATATGAGATTAATTGGCTACTTTTGTGACCTTAGCCAAATCACTTCATTTCTGGTGGCCTCAGTTTCTTCATTTGTAAAATAAAAAACTGAAACTAGGTGACCTCCATGTTTCTTCCCTTGGAAAACTCAGTGGCAGAGAGCCAGGTCTGGAGTCAAGGAGAACTGAGTTCAAATCTGACCTCAGACATTTACCAACTGTGGGACCCTGGTGAGTCATTTACCTTCTGTTTGTCTCAATTTCTTCATCTGTAAAATGAATTAGAGAAGAAAAATCACAAACTACTCTGGTATAGCTGCCAAGAAAACCCCTAATGGGGTCACAAAGAGTCAGACATGACTGAAATGAATGAACAACAAAATGTTTCCTTCCAGCTTTAAAATGATAAATCGTTGGACGACATGCAGTTATCACAAGCACAATATATTTCCTATTCCTTTTTCCTACCTGTACATCCTTTGGCACATCTTTTTACCTACCCCTGTGGGTCATAATTTTCTAACCAAAAACTAGAAGTAAAAAGACTGAGTGATCTCAATGGTCCCTTCACATTCAAAATCTAAAATCTCCAAACACTAATTTTAAAGTAGAACAAAAACAGAGTAGAGATTACTTTTCTAAT
The DNA here is from genome assembly GCF_027887165.1 of Monodelphis domestica. Taxonomy (NCBI): domain Eukaryota; kingdom Metazoa; phylum Chordata; class Mammalia; order Didelphimorphia; family Didelphidae; genus Monodelphis; species Monodelphis domestica. The sequence continues at coordinate 116,797,400 of NC_077233.1, read as the reverse complement.
CATATCATTAACATGTGTCTTAGTATGGCCACTTTTTCATTATTTATCTTGGGAAAATAATTATGATGAATTTTCTTTATGATTACTCTTTTTAACTTTTAGGATGTTGAATGTGAACTTATCTGTGAATTTTCAGTTTTGAAGTTCAGCCAGACCAAAAATAGCTAACTTTTATGTTATCTATCTGTTGTGCATAAGGGAATGGAATCAATGATTTAGGCAAAAAGGGGGGAAAACATTTTTTTTCTTCTGGAACTCATGATCAGAGCAGCTAAAAAACTCTAACAAACACGTTTTCTGATATAAATGGTTTATTTGTGTGGGAAATTCTCCAGTTAGCAAAAATGGTTAATTAGGTTGTTCCTGTCCTTCTGTGATGAGTAATTTGTAAGAAGTAGCACGGGAAGAGAGATGCCTTATTTAACCTAATCACCTAGCATTTAAAGATAAAAGTTGGTCCTTCCTATCATAATGATAATAATGGTCTTCATAGTCTCAAATGTGCTGCAAAAGAATTCTGGATTTTGAGTCCAAGGACTGGGTTTAAATTCTGACTTTGCTACTTACCATGTGGATGATTTTGTATAAGTCATTTCACCTCTCTTCATGTGTCATTTCCAGAGTGGACAGAGTGGCCTTTAATCTTCCTCCCATTCCTTGATCTATGATCCTCTGGTTTATATAAGGTTTTAAAGTTTGCAAAGTAATTTATATATGTAACCTCATTTGATCCTCACAATAACCCTCAGGGTGGATGTTATTATCTCTGTTTTACAAAGGAGGAAACATCTTCAGAAAGGTTTGCTGACTATGATCATACAACTAAGATGTCTGAAGCATGATTTAAAACCAGGTCTTCCTCACTCCAGGTTCCATATTCTATCCACTATTCTACCTTTCCTCCCACTAATCATACATACTTTCACATCCATCAGTTCTTTTACAGAAAGATATCCTAGTGTGGGAACAGCATTAGAAGATTACAGACTTCCATTCCAGCAAGGCTGGACATCTTAGGGGCATCTGTATGGTGTTTGCATTGATCTAGTTGTTAAAGATGAGGCCATCAATAAACATCTGGCTCAATTGGTTGATTCCAGCCTCCATTTTTAGTCATGAAAACTGCATTAGTGGCTTTGATCCAGGCTGAATTGGAGTATTTGGGAGACAGACTCATGATGCCTGAATTCCTAATCCTAGTTTGTTTGTCTTTCATTCTCAAACCATCTTGGGGCTATAGTGTAGACACAGCCATTTTATGTGATTCTAATTGGAGGAGGGAGGATGGAAATTTTTTTAATATAAAATCAGGCCACATGCTGAAGCCAGGCTGAAACAATTATACTTATATAACTTTTTTTTTCTCTCTCTCTCATCAATCTTTATATTCTTTGGGGGCAATCTTATTTATTTCTAAGAATCCAAGAATTTCATCACCATCAATGTGCTAATGACTCCCAGATTATGCCTGTCAACTTGTAACCACTTACTATCTGTACACTTCGATGCCTCCTCTTTTTTCCCCAATATTTCTTCTTCTAGGTACTGAAGAAATAAACATCGATCCAAAAATAATCCCCCCCCCAAAAGCCCCTCTATAGTCTCCCAGTTATTGATGCTACTCTTCCTTCCTTTCTCAATCTTTCCAATTATTAGTATTCTCTAGCTCTACCCTGAATTCATTCTGTATATGATCTGTATATTTTTGTCTGTACTTTTCTGTACACATATTGATTTCCTCCAATGAAATGTAAGCTCCCTAATGGCAGGGACAGTTTCTTTTTATTTTCCTTTCCTTTCCTTTTTTCTTTTCTCTCTCTCTTTTTTTTTTACATTTTTATTCCTAGAGTTTACAAGTGCCTGACACATTTTGTTCAGTCATGTCTGTCTCTGTGACCCCATTTGGGGTTTTCTTGGCAGATATACTTGAATAGTTCACAATCTCCTTCTCCAATTCATTTTGCAGATGAGAAATCTGAGGCAGATAGAGTTACATGACTTGCCTAGAGTCACATAGTAAGTCTCTGAGGCAATATTTGAACTCAGAAAGATGATTCTTCCTGATTGCAGGTTGACTACTCTATCCATTGCACCATCTAGCTTCCCCTGATGCTGAATACCCACTCACTAAACACATGATTTGCATTGAATTGGATGATATATTCACTTCATTTGGATTTGAGTCCATGATCTAGTATCCCAAACACTTTTTATTCCCACAAATTTCACTAATTTCCTTGAATCTCTTCAGTGACCTCCATTTCTTGAGTAAAAGTTCACTCAGTCTCTTGCTTGTGGGTTTAAATTCAGTTCAACGACCAGTTATTGTGCTCCTACCACTGTCTTAGGTGGTCTGGGGGTTAGAAAGATAAATAAAACAGAGTTCCTATCCTCAAGAAACTTTTGGTCTCACAGAGACACTTCAGCTAGGAAACTAAGTCTGTTGATAAATGCATCTGCTACTATTGTTTCATGTAATCTTGGGCCTTTGTTTTCTCATCCATAAAACAAAATGTTTGATTTTGCTGCTATTTAAGATCACTAAGATTATTAATTCTAATAGCTGATTCTAAGACCTATAAAGGAAACATGAAGTTTCAAAAGAGCAAAAGTATTTTATGTGAGAGGGCTTTGAGAGTTTAAAGGGGGTATGCATGAAACACTTTTGTCTGGAGGAGTTTAAATCATTTTTTAAAAACTCAGCTCTAATCATCTGTTTCATTTCCATTCCCAAGGTCCCATTCTGTTCCTGTGGAGTCATCTCTCCTGAATACACTTTTTAAAAAATTTCCCTCCAGAAAAATGTGTTCTGCTTTTCTTATGCATAAGTTAAATATTGGTTTAAAGCTTGAACATAGTAGCTTTTTAATATTTGTTGGATTCCACTGAATTGACATCAAGCCTTCTTCTTCATTTAGTCTTTTAAAAATTCCCAAGAGATAGCTGTGTGACCCTGGGCAAGTCACTTAACCCCAGTGGCCTAGCCCTTACCACTCTTCTGTGTTGACACCAATATTTAGTATAAATTCTAAGACAGGAGAGAAGGGTTTAAAAAAATTCCCAAGAGCTCAACTATCTGTGTGATCTTAACCCAGTCAGTTAACTTCCTCAGTTTCCTCATTTGTAAAATGAAGCAATTATAATAGATGCACTGAAAGATGCCCTCCAGGTATCATGTTCTCAGTTCTTTAATTCATATCACTCAAGCAAGTCCAAGGAAATATATGGGGACAGGATTCTATTGATGTCTATTGACACCTTTCCTCTATAGCCCCATGGCAACATTACGATAATTTTAGCAACCAAGAATAATGTAAGAAATTCAAGCAACCACATGGGGAAACTAATAATCAAACAAAACTCTACGTTATGATTCAGATTTCCCAGCTCAAGGATACCAGGGCCCGATTTTCTCTTGCACATATGGTCTTCTGACTGTGGATCTCAGAACAGTGGGTAATCTTGCATACCTTACATGCATACCTGGAAACTTTCATGCTCATTTAACTGAGACTTTTCAGCAAATATATGAGAACAAAACTAGATAACCAGCCATTTAACCAGGGGCCATAACTCAACTCATCCCAGGGCGTCATCAAGGGTTTTGTTGCCATTATAAACCTTAAGAGAAATACCCAAGTGTTTTTCATCAGAACCACCAAGTTCGGTTTTCTTGACATTGAACTATGGACTTTATTTTTTTTAATATCATTTTAGAATGCATGAATTTAAAAACATCTGTTTTCATTCTGAATTCTTCCCTCTTAAAGGAGCCTCTTCAGTAAGAAGTACCATTAGGGGCTCAGGAATTCCTACAGCTTTTCAAATTCACCATCCAGGACACCAAAACAACTAAGCAAATCAGTATGGAAAGGGGTGGGGAAGAGCAGCAGTAGTTATCCAAGATTATGAAGTCCAATAGTATCCTAAGATCTCAGGTCAGAAGATAATAGATTTCGATTTGGAAGGGGTCTTACAGGCCACCAAGTCCAAACTCTTCACTTAACAGTGAGGGAATTAAGAGGTCACATGAGAAACAAAGATGTTAATTAAGTAACTTGCCTAATACCACACAGCCAGCTAACAAATGTCTGTGGCAGGATTCAAACTTAGGACTTCCTGACTCCAAATCTAGCACGATACCCTGTATGACACCTTTTTTTTTTAATTTCTGTTTGATTGCATTTTCCTTTTTTCCTCCAATTCTAAATGTCTTGAATAATAGCCTAAAACTCTCGCCACAAATTTTAAATTCAGCTCAACAACTATTTCATTATCACCTACTACGTGTAATAAAAGGAATAGTGCTAGATCCTTGGAATATAAAAATTATATTCCCCACCAAAAAAAGAATGAGGATAATAGCAAAAAAAAAAAAGTCCATGCCCTCAAGGAGCTGGCATTCTATTGAGAGGAAGTCATTTACTGTTTTAGTCCAAAACTCTTCTCCTGATTATACCTGATTATTGATGGCTAATCTGAGGCATATACATCAGAAGGCATTAATTAAGCCTCGACTGTATGCCAAACCTTTTATTAAGTTTAAGGCAAGGTTTATGTAAAAGCTAGTCTCTACCTTCCTGGGCTTTATACTCCAAGAGGTACGAAGTGGAAATGATAAGCACAAATAGCAATCAAACAAAGTGATACATGACATAATTTCATCACCTTCCCAAACTTTAATATCGAATCTGAAGTGCACACCAGGAACCAGGCGGTTTGAACTCCAGTCCCCCCCACTCATCAGCCACACTCAGCTGGGTCAATAATCCTTGCTTTCTAGAAAAATACCAGCAAGTGATTGCCCTCCTTTATCAAAACATCCTTTGAGCTAGTGTGTTTATGTGAAGTTTAAGAAAACATTGGTGTTGGTGAATTATGTTACAATTAGTGCAATTTCAGGAAGGAAAGATTCCGTGCTCATATTTTACAACTGTGTCACCCGAAATATTATTATTAGCGTTTGATTTATCAACAATCTGCTAGGGAGATGATTTTCTTCTGCTGTATTTCTAAGGGGAAGAGAGGAAGGCTGGGGCATTTATTATGTGGCCAGGAGCTGATTTATGTTTTTCTCCAGTTCAGTCAAATAATCTCCAGCAAAAAGGAGAGAAAGGGTAATTGTCACGGCGCAACCTTGCTGTAAAGACTTCTCTCCAGGACTTCACTGGAAAGTATGGCTGCTCTACAGTAATGCCTCAGCTCCACTCACATCACACCTCGTGCATTAACGAAACAGTCAACACTTGGCCTCCCCCAAACAGGCACAAGAGTCGGGGACAAAAGGATAAGCCAGATTGTGAGGTGGGGAAAGAGGGGGAGCACCGTTTTCTTAGTGTAGTTAGCCTGCAAAGTGAATAGTGCCAAAAGGGACACCCCCCTCCCCTTAGACTTGGGCACAAAAGAAGCCCCTCAAATCTGCTCCTGAGCATGGATCTCTGTCAGACTGAGGGGGCCCTGGGGGGAAAGGGGGAGATGAGAGGAGTGTAGAAGAGGGGATGGGGAACAAGGAGGGCACAACTCCAAACCCAGCCTAGAGACCGCTTGAAGTCAAAATGCTCTGGATTAGAAGTATGTGGTGCCAGGACGTTAATACACTTAATCCAAGCCAGTGGTGGGTCATGCTCACGTCATTTGGTATCACTACAGGGATAGAAGTAGAAGGCTATTGAAGGAACAATATGGGTTCTGGTGATCTCTGTGAAGTTTATGAGAAGTCGGAGAAACGAGCATAAAACTTACCCTACACATGTAATTAAAATACATGGTAACCAAACTCATGTGTAAGTAATAGGAGAATGGAGGACAACCCAGGGATCATAATCCACAAGTCGGTTGAAGTGAAAAGTAATTTGTGGTAGGCATTCAAATTCCGACTTTAGTGGACCTATTTGGAAAGTTCACATGGAGTCTTCCTGGCTGGGCAAGTGGACGTTGAGTGGTCTTTCATATATTTTTTAAAGACCTCTAAAAATAGCCAGTTGGTTGTTTTTTCCCCCCTTTTCATGAAAAATTACAGTTTCGACAAATAGTATCTGGGAGCCAACAAGCCCAGTTAAATTCCCGAGTACCCTCCAGAGGAGGATATTCATTAAGAAAAAGTGGGAGGGGTGCTTTTTTTCCCTCCATTCTTATACTAGACTCTCCTAGTCTTTAACTAAGCCTGGCCAATGCCAAATTATGGATACGGTGGTCCCTTATCCAGATGGCTCCAAATACTGACTTATGAAGTAGAGATAATAGAATATGGAGGAGTGAAGGGAGAGAGGAACCACACACAAAAACATATGTTACTGAATATCCTGATGTTAGCCATTATGTAGACCAAACATCTGGATGATTGACTGAACTATTCACATTTCGTCTGCATATTCTGGCAACATGTAGACCCAGCATTCCAGTTCATCTGGGGGAGATATTACATGTTCAGTTGTTAACAATGCAATATGCTACTGCAACCAAATGGGGCCTTTATGGATACAAGATTTGGTGTCAATTTATAAGTGTTTTACTATTATTGTTAATAAATATTATAAAACATTCATCACCCCCCCCACAAGCTATCTGTCCACATGGGAGAAAGAAAAGCTGATCTATATTGGTTTTTGCCATGGCATACATGCAAAAAGTCACACTGCCCTGGCTCCATTTTCTTACAGTCACTAAGGGATGCATGTACACTTTTCTTTTGAAGCCACAGTCCTTAAATTTAAATCCTTAAATCCTATGTCCAGCACAAATAGAAATTCAACTCCATAGGATTATAGACTGTAAAAAGCATTATGAGAGGGACTGAATCTTACAGTGTTTGTACTGTATTTTTCCCAGTGCCCTCATGTTGTATGTACTCAGTGCTCAACAGGCACTTAATAAATATGCATTGAATGAATTAATGTAAAAGCTAAAAGGAAACTTGTTGATTTATTATTATTCTAATCCTTTTATTTCACAGATGAGAAATCCAGTCTAAAACAGATTAAATAACTATCTCATGGTCACACAATCAATAAATGGTAAAGCTAAGACATTATAAACTCTCCCACCCTCAATATCCCTCTGATAATCTAGACTTAGCTTCAAGTTCCAGTTATTAAGAACAGAAGTTCTGCTTTCATTTGTGAGGCTGACCATCATTCTACTTCTTTTGTGGAGATTTTGAAACTATATCACTACCTGAGAGTGGGTTTGCCTAAAACATTCATTTTTCTTTAGAAACACTTATTTCATCAACTGAATAATCTTCACACGATGCCCTTCTGTTGTAGCCAGGGTCAGTATTTCAAAGCATAATCACTTAGAGACTCACCCACTCTGTTCATCCAAATAAGGGATTTATCGAAAATACACAAACTAGGTTGGTGGTTTGTACTGTATTTACTCCGAGGTGAATGTGGAACAAGGCCTGGGTATTCCACTTTACTACCACTTGTTGGATCCCTAACTTTGTCTGCCTCAGAAAATGAAGCCACGATAGAAGTGATTCTAGGAAATCGCCTCTATCCAAACATAAACCTGACTGGTTGATGACCCACAAGTGTTAAGGGTTGTGTGGTTTTATAATGAGGGAGACAGAAAAAGTAGATGCTTCTTTCAAATGCCCAAACCTAAGGTAAACAGATAAGATGGAATTTTATTGGTTCAGAAGCTTCACTCACAAGTTATTCTAATCTGAATGCCGCCCCCTTGAAGAAGGGACCTGGTCTAATCAGCTTTTTTTTTCCATCAGTCCTTCCCTTCTAGCACATTAAATACTAAGAAATTTCTAGAGAAGATTCATGTTGAAAAGCCTTTAACATCATTCTATCCCCTCCCCCTGTCACTCTGACCCTCTGGGCTATCAGCACAAACAATCAGACTACATCAGTTGTTCTCCCATCGTTCTTATTTCCCACGGATCTTTACAGTTCTGTCCTTTTGTAGAGATGAATAAATGGGCCAGCTCTGAACATGTGGGGGACAATGATTGGGAAAAGTGGTTACACTGAATCTGCAGTACACATACCATAAAATGCCTGCTGCACACATTTGCTGAACCCAGGGACTTGGAGAATATTGGATGCTTTATCTTTATTGCCTCTTTTATGCTAACAGGCCTAGGGGTAGCTAAAAAGGGCAATGTACTGTAGGCTGCTAAAAGCTTTGCTGTTTGATTGCTTCATAATTTTGCCATTCATCTAATTTGAAGTGCACGTTCAAGCAGCAAACCTGTCTGTCGCCCTTAACAAGCTCTTTGCTACAAACTGAACAATCCTCTGTAATGTAAACAGCTCTATTCCCTGTTTTGGAGGGGGAAAAAAAACAGTACATTTTTAACCCTCATATATGTAATGATTGGATTTTCCCACTGTAGGGTTGGATTTCACAATTCCCTCCAGTCTCAACCAACTAAAAGCTTTGTTTTTTTCCATTCATTTGATTCATTCAATGGACATTTATTGAGCACCTACTTAGATACCCAAGAGACTCTGCTAAGAGCTTGGGGGGGAGAGGAACGGGGAATATAAAGGTGTAAACAATAGTTCCTGATCTAACGGAATTCATCATGTATGGACTTTACTGATCTTCTTTCTCCAAACATTTTGCTATGGAACAAGTACTGGTCTAAAGGCACTGAGCTAAATCTAATAAGAAGAAATTCAATAGGTATTAAGGTAGTCTCACACTCAGATACAAAAGAATCAACTTCATGAGCATAAGTTGGGTGTTGTAGGGTTAGACATCATTTGTTCTGAAAAGGATCTAACGGTTTTATAGGACTAAAATATGAAGATGAGTAAGTAATGTGACAAAGCAGTGATACTGATAATAATAATTAGTATGAAATAATAATGATATGGATACACGGATGGGTTGATTACATTTATACAGTGCCTACTATGTGATAGGCACTATGCTAAAGGTGTTTTACAAACATCATGCCTCTTGATCCTTACATCATCTCATTTGATCCTTATGACAACCCTGGTAAAGTGCTATAATTATTCCTTTTTTACCACTGAGAAAACTGAAGCAGAAAGAGATTAGGTGACTTTCCTAAGGTCACAAAATTATCAAGGATCTTAAGTCATTCACTGTATCACTTAGCTGTGCTACCTCCCCCCGAAAAAGCACTCATAGAATACTTTTAGAAGGACATAACTTCCAGAAAAAAAGAGGTGATAGTCTCACTTTATACTGAACTTATCAAATCTCATCTGAAAAGAATTGTATTAAGTTCTAGGCATAATTGCTTAAGAAGGACATCTTGGGGCAGCTAGGTGGCCCAGTGGATTAGTAGCCAGATCAAGAGACAGGACGTCCTGGGTTCCAATGTGACCTTAGACACTTTCTAGCTGTGTGACCTGTGGCAAGTCACTTAAACCCCCCATTACGTAGCCCTTTCTGCTCCTCTGCCTTGGAACCAACACACACAGGAAGGTAAGGGTTTAAATTTTCTTCAATGGACATTGATAAATTGGAGAGCATCCAAAGAAAAACAGTTAACATGGTGAAGGGATTTATTAAGTCCATGTCATATGAGCATCTGTTGAAGGAATTTGGGATGTTCAGCTTAGAGAAGAGAAGAATGTGTTAGTGGGTGGAGGGAGGAGACATGATAGCTATCAAAGTATTAGAGGATTGTCAAGTGGAAAAAGGATTAGATTAGCTCATTTGAATGGGCGACCATGAGAAATGAGTGGGAGATCTTCAAGCAAAAGACCACGTGTCAATTAAGCTAGGCATGTAGGGGATGCAATGGATAGAGTGCCAGGCTTGGAGTAAGGAAGACATCTTCCTGAGTTCAAAGCTAGCCTTAAACACTTATTAGCTCTGTGGACAAGTCATCTCTGCTTGCCTCAGTCTCTCCATCTGAGCACTGACCCCTGCTAGCCTCATTTTTCTTGTCTGTAAATGACTTGGAGGAGGAATGGCAAACCATTCCTGTAACTTTGCTGAGAAAATGCCAAATGGGGTCAGGAAGAATCAAAGACTTGATGAAAATGATTGAATAACATCAGTTGTGCTGCTGTGAGCATTTCTCTCATGAATGACTTGTTCTATAGATGGTCACTGAGGTATCTTCCACCTCTCATTTGAGAGATCTCATTCTCGAATTCTGTGGAACTCTTAAATGAAAACATGATTTGTTTTATTTGGCTTTGTTTTGTGCATGTATGTATGTATGCATATGTATAGTTTTTGGTGTTGAGACAGGAAATGGGGGCATTATTATATATTGGTGAAAAATAAAAAGGCATTATGCAATAGTGCAAAGTACTTATCACAGTGCCTGGCACATGGTAGGTACTTAATAAATATCTGTTGACTCTAAAAGACTAAAGGACACTGGATTTGTGAAGTCAGGAAGTCTTGTTTCAAATTTTAGCTCAGCCACTCACTAGCTATATGACATTGGGCAAATTATTTATTTCTCTGACCTCACTTTCCTCATCTGTTTTTTTTTTTTAAAGAGGAAGCTGAACTAGATTGTCCAGGTCTAAAAATCCAATGATCCTACCCATTGGCCATATGACTGTGGGGAAATGATTTAACCTTTGTGAGTTTCAGTTTTCTCTTTTGTAAATGGGGTTAATGGTAGCACTCTTTCCTAGTTAATAACTTCAGTAGTCTACCTGCCTTCAGTAAAGAAGAAACCTGTGGAAAGGCTAAAATCTCCTGAGTCCCCCCCACACACACATCAAAATAAGGCTTCTGGTAACCAGAAGGCCCATATTACTGCCAGCAGAGAGATGGAAATATCAACTAGCCACCAATTCCCCAGGACCTTACCATGGCCCTCCAAGACATTCTAGCATTAGATGCTAGGTCCAGACTCACTGGTCACTCTCCCCAATGCCTTCTCCCCCCTGACCTGAATAAAAATCTGATAAAAATCCATTGAACTTTGGTGGTTTTGATGCTCAGATCCATACAGGAGTCTTCTCACTGCTTTCTCTGTCTCATTGAACCCCTTGCTTCCTTATGGCTCTTTAGATTTCTTTGGACTATATATATAGTCAGACTATATCTACAATAGTCTCATATTCTGAACACTATATTTTAAGAAAGGCATTGATTAGCTATAGAGGATCCAAAGGAAAGCAACCAGGAAGGGAGAAGATTTTTATAAGATTTTTATGGTGATTATTTATTAAGTACCAATTATGTGCATAATAGATAGAGCTGGCCGTGGAATCAGGAAGACTCATCTTCATGAGTTCAAATCCAGCCTCAGACACTTACCAGTTGTGTGACCCTGGGTGAGTTACTTAACCTTGTTTGCCTCAGTGCCTCATCATTAAAATGAGCTAGAGAAAGAAATGGCAAACCACTCCATTATCCTTGCCAAAAACACCGAAATGCAGTCAGGAAGAGTCAGATGTGACTGAAATGACTGAACAACAACAATGTTACAAACATTTCACAAATATTAACTCATTTGATCTTTATAACAGGCCTGTGAAGCAGGTACTATTATTATCCCCATTTTTATCTGAGGAAACTGAGGCAAGAAAGAATTTAAATGACTTGCTTAAGATCAAAGACTTAAAAAGTGTCTAGTATTAGATTTGAAGTCAAGAATTCATGATTCCAATTTTTTTTTCTCTATTTACTATATCTACATTCTCTGACCACCTAGCTGCCTCTTGTGGTTGAGAGCCTGTAGATCATGCCATATGAGAACTAGTCAAAAAACAAAACAAAACAAAACTAGAAATGTTTATTTTTTGTTGTTGTTCAGTTTAGACATGTCCAACTCTTCATGACCCCATTTAGATTTTCTTGGCAAAGAGACTGGAGTGGATTGCCATTACTTTCTCCAACTCATTCTATAAATGATGAACTTAGGCAAATGGGATTAAGTGACTTGTTCAGGGTCATACAGCTATTAAGTGTTTGAGGTCAGATTTAAATTTGAAGATGAGTTTTGCTGACTCCAAGCCCAGCACTCTATCAACTGTACCACCAAAATGCTCTAGATGTTTATTTTATCATTGAGAAATGTAGTCATAGAAGGGTGGAACAGTCATTAAGTATTTTAAGGCCTGGAAGAGAGATCCAATTTATTTTTCTTGAAAGTATTTGGAACATTGTGAATGATTAATAATTTGTTGATTGTTTAATTCCTTACTCTCACCTTCCTATGGTGCAATGCATTTCAAGTTAAATTTAGATATGAGATAAAGAAAAAATTCTAAAATATTAGAACTACCCTATAGTGGAATGGGTTGGTTTATAGGGTAATGGATCCCCTGATCATTGTAAGTCTTCTAGAAAAGGCTAAATGACCAATCACATATTGGTTATATCATATACACTTGTCTAATTCAGGTAAGTTGAACTAGATAGCCCCAGATTTCCCCTTCAAGCCCTGAGTGATATTTCTACTTTGTACCTCAAAGGCTTTAGAAACTAAAATTTTCTAAGGCTCAGCTTCTAAGGTTGTCAATGACATATAAATTGTTTTAGTCTATTTTTTTTTACCTTGATGCCTGAGATCAACTTTGTTTGCCTTTTGAAATATGAATTTCAAATTCATTTCACCAAATTCAGTCAAATTCAAAATGAAACAGTTTGACTTGGCTGAGGAAATCATATCAATCTGCTACAATGGAGTAACAGGCCATATGGACAAAGGAAGCACAATAGATAAAATCTCTTTGACCTCATAAAGACTTTTTCTTCCCTCCCATGTGACATTATCATTAAGTTAAAAAGATGCTTTCTAGACCATACTAGTGGTTGAAAGGTCATGATGGATTCTTGTATATAGAACTCACACAGACCTTTGATATCATCTACTGAAGCCCTCTGGGGTGTATGGGGTGCTCAGGGAGGGGTAGTATCTCTGGTATGGAGAGCTTGTCGTGCCCTCCTAGGGCAGCTCTCCAGCCTCTGACCCCCACCTGACACCCAACTGTCACTTGTGGCTCCCAGTAGTTGCTAGCATGCAGCAGTGGCCACACCCCAGGCAACGGCTTCCACAGGCAGGCTAAACCTTGTGAGGGTAGCCATCGGGTCATCGACCCCTGGTGAACCAGGGACTTGCTCACCCAGCATGTGAAGACTGCTTCGGCTGAACAGACAGAAGAAACCAATAAGAAGGTTCAACGGCTGAGAGGGCAACAATGCAAAGCACTGTGGAGTGCTTAGGGCGTGTTGGAGCACAAAAGACAACATGGCCATCCAATGCAGCTGAGAAAGTCTCCAGGTGTAACAACTTTTTGTACCACTGGACCCAGGCTTCTAATGCCGAGAGAGTGGGACTGTCTGTGCATCGACTTTTCCACTTAAATCTCCTTCACGCACAAGTATCATCATTCTCGGTCACTGAGAGACTACCACTAACTAACTAACCGAAGCCCTCTAATTTTGCAGATGAGGAAACTGATGTCCAAAGAAGCAGGATAACTCATTGGAGATCACCCAAGGAGTAATTAGTAGAGCTGGAATTTTATCCCAGAGTCTAAATCTAGTTCTCCTTCCACTACACTTGGCTGATGTTGCTATTAACCCCATAGTTAATGATGTAAAGGTGTTTCTTGCCCCAGGTAAAAGTTCAACTAGATCATTTGAAGGTATCTTCCAATTTCCAACCAATTAATCAGCAACCATTTGCATTTATGTTTCATCAGGGGAGACAACATCTACATAGATAATTATATATGGAATAAATAGGGAGATACCTGGGAACTTTAACATTGCAAATTATTTAATTTTAAAAATACATGGTCCTTGGGGAACGAAGCAGAAGCAAATGTATGTTGTACCTCAAAGGGGATCAAATTGGGGATCAGAGAAGTGTTCATGAAGAAAGTGATAGCTGAATTGAGCATTGAAGGAAAGCAGAGAATCTAGGAGCAGAGATAAAGAGGGTGTGCATTCCAGGTAATGGGCAATGCTTGTTCAAAGATCGGTGATAGAATACTTTGTGCAAGAAGCTATAGATAAGTAGTTTGGCCAGGCCTTTTAATTCATAAAGAAGAATAATGTGGGATAAAGTAGGAAAGGCAAATGATAGCCAGGTTGTGAAGAGCTTTAAATGATGAACAGAAGAGTTTACATTTAATTCTCTGTAAAAGGAAGCCACTAGAATTTTTATACTCATTTTTCAACTAATGGCATTGAATAGGGAAGTAAAATAGTCAGATCAGCATATTGAGAAGATCACTTTGACAATTGTTTGGAGAATGGATTGGAGAGAGAAATAATTTGAATTGAGAAGTCCAATTAGAAGGCTACTACAGTAGTCCTGGTACAAGGTAATGAGAGCCCCAACTAAGGTGGAGACAAGGGAATAAAGATAAGGTGATAAAAGTGAGAGATGCCATGGAAACAAAATCAACAAAACTCAGAAATAGATTCAACATATAGGATGAGGAGGAGTGAGGAGTCAAGTGTAACTCCCAGGATAATCTGACAGTTGCCACTGCCCTTGACAGAAAGAGGGAAGCTCATGAAACAGATAGTTAGGGGAACAAAAATAATGGGTTACTGTTTTGGATATGTTTAATTTGAGATATCTACAGGACTTGTAGTTTGAAATTTCCAATAGACAATCTGGAAATGTGGGATTGGCACTCAGGAGAGACACCAGGGCTAGAAATGTAGAGATGGTGATTTTATGGAAATAAATTGTTCATCAATAGATCAAACATACCAGAAATAATTTTAAGTAGCATTTACAGGTCTATACTTATTTTGTATTTTTTGTATATCCAGATATATGTATACAAGTCTTACTCTGATTCATCAGGGCTACCTTGGTTACTTAAAGGCTAGGCCAGCCCAGCACAAGATTTCTATAGTCCCATCAAACTAGAAAGACTTTATTATGGGCCCAGCAATGAATATGGGCAGCTCTGTTTTCTTGAGGACCAGCCTAATTAAGTTAGGAAATGTTCATCACTAGGTTGTTCATAGCCAATGAATTTTTGGGTCATGGCAACTCTTGAAGACCATTTACTAGTTATAGAAAAGTTGTGTTCTGTCTCAGTGATAAAAGTCAATACCTCAGTGAAATGACCTATCACTGACATAGAGAAGTAGTCATCTGGCTACTAGAATTCATCTGCTAATGATGCTAAGTTAAGGCTGTGCTAGGATTCTACCATATATGTGATTTTATCAGTGTAGGGCTCTTATGAAGAAGTTCTACCAATACAGGTTAGCACTTGTAGTCATAGAGAGCTGCTCATAGTCTTAGAGAGCTGCTTTGGGGGGCACTGAGAAGTAAATGAATCGGAACATTATCATAAAGCAAGTATATGGCAGAAAAACAACTTGTCCTGAGTCTTAGATCAGTTCTCTATTTGCCTCTCATCTTAGAGTTCAGAACTAAAATTCAAAGTGACCTTGAATACAATAAACAATGCTTTCAAAAATAAGAAGTCATTCAGTAGAGTAAAATTAAAGATAACGTGATTAGAAATAAAGACAATCTATGCAAAAGAAATTAGTTGGTTGGGTATAAGTAAGTGATTGCTCATGAAAGTAGACCATAAACTGAATTTGAGGCATTAATAAAAAACATAACAGTGATATATTAAAATAGGTATCATGTAAGAAAAAGAGACAGGGTATTGGATAGTGCTAAACTTGCAGTCAGAAAGACCAGACTTCAAAACTTTCTCTTGATTCTTACTGACTATAGCCTTTTCATAGGACTTATCTTCTCTGCCACAGATGGGAAAAATTACATGAGAGAAGAGATTTTTCCAAAAAGAGAGTTCCCCCTACTGAAGCCATACCAGTCCATCATGTATCAGCATAACATAGGAAAGAGAAGAAGCAATGCTTCTTCTAAAATGAATGGTGGTATACAACTATTAGACAATTGTTCTAATTGGGAAATGCCATATTTTCAGAATGATAAGCAGAAATAATTTGGGGCTCTGTTAAAGTCCCCTTCTGAAATCTCATCATGCAATGGAGATATCCCTCACTTTTCAGTTGTAAGGAATTAAATTAAGGGTTTGACTAAAATATGTGAGAATTCTAACATAATATGGGGTTGCTAATTTAAAATATTATAGTTCAAATCAAAATGACTTTTAATAGCTTTTATTTTACAAAACGGTGGAAAGAGTAAAAGTAGAGAAATGCAAAAAGAGGATAGAGAAAATGTTTACCCTATCACATTAAATATTGCTCTGGTGCTCTGCTCAGCCTATCAGGGTTTGTTAATCTTTGACTAGAGGACCTGGAGTTCCACCCACATGGCCTCCTCCAAGAAGGGAAGGTCTCTCCGAAATTACTCTCTCTCCAGACACCAGGAAAGGAAGACCAGCTACTCACTCACCCAAGAGGCAGTCCAAGTTCCACGTTACCTCCAAGAGACCTGTCAAAGACAACTACCGAAGATAATGATGACAACCATGACCTCCAGTCAAAGAAGATCAGGGCTTTTATAGTCCTTTTTGTCCCTTCCCCTCTTCACAGGGGCAAATCACAGCTTCCAAATTGCTTAGCACTGCCCAGGGTATCAGTGTCTGTGGGATCCATCTCTCATCCTCTGCAGTATCAACTCTTATCATAGGCCTCTGACGGTGTCAACTTTTTATCATGGGATTCACAAGTTTCTGATTGATTGGGTTAAAAGGGTAGCGCTCTCCAAGTAAGTGACTTGTGAATTCTCTTACTTTTGGGCTTACAAAGTATTAAGTAGGAGTGTTTTCAGTTTTGGTTGATAAATTTAAAATTTGCTGAAGCTAGATGAAGAAAGTCTGATTCACTTCACATGGTATTTACACCAGTGGAACCCAAGGGTCTTCCTTCCAGTGTGGAAAAACTTTGAGTATGGTCCTGAACATAAATAACATATCTATTATTTAAAGACCTGCCTGGATAAGTATGAAAAGGATCATCACCAGGTTGGCCACTGCGGAATGAATATTTTTCAACTTTCAGCAAGTTATAAATGCCTGGAAAAGCAGTATTTTGTGTTGGTGGAGGGAGTACTCCATAACAGTGAAAGACAGAAGGATGTCGAAACAGGAGAATGACCTACAAAAAGTAATAAATATGATGACATGAAAGGAAAAATGGGATCTCTGAAGCAAGTTTGAGGAATTTAATTTTTTTTCTTAAAGAAGTGAGAGCTGAGGAGGAGACAACTTACTGTCTTCCCACGTATGAAATGTTATCATAAATATGACATTGACCAGCTGTTTGCTTTCCCTATCAAATAGAAGAAAAGGACTTATATTTTTATAAAAAATGCAAGTTCACCAAGAAGAGACATCATGGTCCAGTGGAAAGAAGCTTTGGAGCCAAAAGACTTAGTTCATAATCCAGCTCTGCCCCTTACTACTTGGCAAGTAGTGACTTTGGACAAGTCACTTCAATCATGAAATAAGAGGTTGGCATAAAATTACCTTTTAAGTCTCTTAAATATGATTAAACAATAAAATGAGTTAGACAAGGAGATTATAGTATCTCCAACCCTAGAAGCATTTAAAAATAGGGAAAAGGGAAGATCTCATGGATGGCTTAGGTGTAGTACTAAATGAAGGCTGGGCCAAATTCCCTTTTGATGTATTTTTCATATTTTATAGTCTAATGCCACATATATCATACTTAAAGGATGATAGAAGAAAATGTGTTAGATCCAGGATTAGACAGTTATATATGGTACTACATTCCACAAATGGTTCTGTTATGTATTTAAGGGTCAAATAAAATATGTAATGAGCTAGTCAAACTAGACAGAGGTATGAATAAGAATAGCATTTATATAGTGTTTTAAGATACACAACACACTGTGCATATTTTATCTGATTCTGATAACAATCCCATGAATTAGGTGCTCTTATTATCTCCATTTTATAAATGAGGAAAGTTAAATGACTTTCCCTCATAGCTAATGATTATCAGAGGCAGGATTTGAATTTAGATTTTTTTTTTTTTTGGATCCCAAATCCAGCACTCTACCTACTATGCCTCATAGCTTCTTGTATGCTGGAATGGAGTGATAAAAGGTACTATAATTGGTTTTATTCCTGATGGTATGAACGAAGGGATAGATCGCCTAGCATACTTATCAAACTTGTTTATAATATAAACCTTGAAAGGAAAGGAAATACACTGGGATAATAAATTTGGGTTCCAAAAAGTCCTTAACAGGTTGAATGTTGGATTGAAGCTACCCAGATAAAATTTGAAGTCTTATATTTAGGTTTAAAAATGTGAACAATTATAGAATGAAGGAATTATCATTAGAAAGGCCTTCACAAGACAAAGAAATAAAGATTCTAATTGATTACAAACTCAGCATGTGTCTCTTCTCTGATGTGGCAACCAAAAACAAAACAAAACAACTCTTGAAAACTTAGACTACATAGGATCCAGAGCAAAGGAAGCAAGGTTAAAAGTATGGTGGACCCTTCCCCTGCCAGACTACATCTGGAGTATTGCATTCAATTCTGGACACCATATTTTAAGTGAAATAATTGGGAAGCTTGAGTGTAATCAGAGGATGACAACCACCACTTTGCCATGCAAGGATAGACAGAAAGAACTGCAGACAGCTGGACTAAAAAAAGAGAAGTCCCTGGATTGGGAGAATGGAGGAGACCTGTTAGCTGTCTTCAGTTATTTTCAGAGTTATCCTCCTTTTGTCTCTTGACTTCATATATTTCTCTCAAAGTACTTGTAAAGACATACTTATACACACAGGCTTTCATCATACTAGGTGATATGAATCAATACATCAATATACCTTTTAGTGGATTACCATTCTCCCAGACTCACATCCTGGAGCCCACCTCATCCCTTTTAAACTCCTCTGATTTTAGCTTGCTCTGTCAATTACAGAACCATAAATGTTCCTCAACCATATTCACCTATGAAGCCTTGTGCAGCTGGAGTATGGGTCTTCCACCTAAAAATAAATATACCTAGATGTTACTCCTAACTAAGGCACTTCTAGAAGATAGAACACAATATCACAAATGTGGAATGCGGGTTTACTGTTAGAGTAGAATCACCAGTAGTATATTCCTTCATCAAGGAGATGTTTGACATGATCAAGGTTGCCTCTTTCGTGATGAATACACTGAATCTAAAATCATTTCCAAGAAAATTCCTTGCCACCTCAGAAAACACAACTAGTAGAAAACTACTTTCCCCTTCTTAAAATGTAGAAGGGAGTCAGGAATTTAGGATTCAGAGAGCAGAATAAGAGAATTATTCTCTTTCCAAAAAGTGGGATGAGCATATTAAGAGAATTATTTGATTAAGCACTTTGAGGTTGAAAATAAATAATTGTTTACCACAAAGTGTCATTAGTGAAAATTATCTTCCCAAATATCCTAAAGGCCAGAACCTTCTGTCACTGGTCAAGTTTCAAACTGAGACCCTAAAGCTCTCTCTTCGCATTTCTCTTCTAGGGAGGATAGGAGATAAAGGTCAAGGAAAGAATAGCTTCTGGTCTATAAACAGGACATACAATTGGAAAACATAGATTGAAAACAGAAGCACAGGTATCAGGGATCTGGATATCAGGTAATAGTCTGAAACAGGAATCATCATCAAGGCAGGAAAGTTATATTCAACTCTTCAGGCCCATGTGGAGAATAATAGATATACCAGCACTGGTGAATGGCTCTTATTTTTATAAATCTGGCTCAGTTCCTTATGTATTTGAGGAAAGAGACTTTTATCAGAGAAACTTTTTGCAAAAATGTTTTCCCAGTTTCCTGTTTCCTTTCTAACTTTGATTGTATTGGTTTTGTTTGTACAAAAGCTTTCATGTAATCAAAATTCTCTATTTTGCTTCCCATAATCCTCTCTATCTCTTGTTTGCTCATAAACTCTTCCCTTATCCATAGATCTTACAGGTACATTTTTCCATGCCCCCCCCTACTTTTCTGATCTCTTTATCACCCTTTATGACTAAATCATTCATCCATTTTGGTGTAATCTTGATAATCAATGTGAGATGTTGGTCTATACCAACTTTCTACCAAATTACTTTCCAATTTTCCTAAAATTTTTGTTAAATGTTGAATTTTTATCCCCAAAGCTTGGATATTTGAGGTTATCAAACACTATCTTTCTAGTATAAATTCCACCTGATCATATTATATGAGATTTGTGATATATTGCTGGATAGTATTTTATTTAAATTTTTGCATCAACATTCATTAAGGAAATTGGTTTACAGTTTTCTTCTTTTTTTTTTTTTTGCTCTTCCTGGCTTAGGTATTAGCAATATATTTGTGCCATAAAACAAATTTGACTCCTCTATCAATTTATTCATAATGTTTATATAATATTGGGATTAATTGCTCCTTAGATGCTTTGTAGAATTCATTTGTGCATCCATCTGTTTCTGGGAATTTTTTTTTCTTAAGAAGCTTATTATCATCTTTATAAATTTCTTTTTCTTAAATAGGATTGTTTAAGAATTGTATTTCCTCTTTTAATCTGGGAAGTCTATATTTTTGTAAACAGTTATCCATTTCACTTAAGATTGCCAGTTTTAGTGACATGTAATTGGGAAAGCAACCACTAATAATTCCTTTCATTTCTTTTGGTGGAATATTCACCCTTTTCATTTTGATACTCCTCATTTTGTTTTCTTCTTTCTTTATTTCAATCAAATTAACCACTGGTTTATCTAGTTTATTGTTATTTTCATAAAATCAGATGATAGTTATATTAATTGCTTGGTTTTTTTTTTTTACTTAATTTTGTTTACTCTCTCCTTGGATTTTCATTTTGAAGTTTAATTGGGGAATTCTTTTTCTAGTATTTTCAGTTGAATGTCCAAATTTGTTGATCTACTCTTTGTTTTATTGATGTAATCATTTAGAAATACGAATTTCCCCCATTACTGCTTTGATGGCATTCCACAAATTTGGAATGTTGTCTGATTGTTGTTTTTCACTTTAATGTTATCAATTGATTCTATTATTTGTTCTTTGACTTGTTCTTTGGAAATAGATTATTTAGTTTACAATTATTTTTAAATCTATACTTACACAGCCTTTTATTAAGTGCAATCTCATTGCATTGTGGTATCAAAGGGGTGTATTTTAATATTTCTGCTTTTCTGAATTTGGTTGTGAGAGTTTTCTGCCCTAATACATGGTCAATTTTTGTGAAGGTGCCATGTACAGCTGAGAAAAAGCTATATTCCTTCCTTTTTTTCTTTCAGTTTTTCTCATATATAACTTTTCTAAGATTCTATTCATCTCAACTTCTTTCTTATTTATTTTATGATCATATTTCTCTAGGTCTGAGAGGAGAAAGTTGAAATTTCCCCATTGGTAAAGTTTTATTGTCTACTTTCAACTGTAACTCATTTAACTTTTCCTTTAAGAATATTCATGCTATGCTATTTGGTACCTATGTTCAGTAATGGTATCACTTCATTGTTTATGGTTCCTTTTAGCGAGATGTAGGTAGCTTTCTTATTATTTCAATTAGGTCTATTTCTGTTTTTGCTTTGTCTGAGATAATGGCTGCTACCTCATTTCTTTTTTTACTTTTGCTGAAGCATAATAAATTCTATTTCAATTCTTTATTTTAATTCTTTGTGTGTCTCTCTGTTTCAAGAATGTTTTTTGTAAATAACATTTTTTGGATTCAGGTTTCTAATTTATTCTGCTGTTTTGTTTTATGAGAGAGTTCATCCCATTCACATTCAAAGCTACTATCATTAATTGCATTTCCCTCTGTCCTATTTTCTTCTGTCATCCTCTCTCTCTCTCTTATTATTTTGTCCTTTCTCTAAAGTCAATTGTGCTTCTGACCTCTGCCTTCTTTTCTCTGCCTTTTCTTTTCTTGTCCATCCTTTTCCTCTTATCCTTCCCTTCCTGCTTTCCTATTTTGTAAGACAGATTTCTATTACCCAAAATGTTTCTGTGTGTGTATATATGTATATAGGTTTATATTATCCTTTTTTTGAACTAATTTAATTATGAATGAGATGCCTCATATACACATCATTTTCCCCTCCACTATAAAAGCACTTCCTTGCACATTTCTTTTATGTGAGATAATTTTCCATGTTTTTCCACTCTCTTCCCCCTTTTTTCAAAGTATCCCTTTTTCTCACCAATTTTTTTTACATTATCCCTACATAATCAACTCACCTTCACCCTTTTTTCTATGTAAAATTCTTCTAATTGCCTTCACAATAATAAATTTCTTAGTAGATATGTTTCCTTTTCCCATATAGGAAGGTAAATAGGTTAACCTTTTTGAGTTCCTTATGATTTCTCTCTCGTGTTTGTGTTTTTAAGCTTCTCTTCAGTCTTGTATTTGAATGTCTTATTTTCTATTCAGTTCTAATCTAATTACTGAAATAGAAAGTTAATCTGTGTGACACTATTACTTGTTGCTGCAGTGACTGGTGCACTCTGGCTTATAACTAGAGAAGTGCTACCCAGAGTGGACACCTGGGGATGCTTAGTTACAATGGAGGTAGAGGTACTACAGAGATAGAGAGATATGGAGCCACAGGGGATACTGCTAAAGAGAAAGATACAGAGATGCTGGTACAGGGGAATGCTCTGGTGTTTGCCTACAGATCCCTACTGATGGCTGATGGATCAATCTATTTCTTAACCTCCTCCTCCCTTTTGCCCCTCCCTTTCACCTCCCTTCGCCTCCCAGTTTCTTCTTGAAGCCTTTGGCTTCTTCCCTACCCCCTTGCGTAAACTATAAAGATACTCTTTTCCTTTTTCAAGTCAAGGGGTTTATTAGGATAATAGGATAGGAAACTGAGGTAAAAGGGATGAGGGTTTCCCTAATCTATAATGAAGGAGAATTTGAGGGTTTGAGAAAGTAGTCCAGTCACAACTGTGACTAAGACAGAGAGATGGAGGATAACTGTTTAAAATCTTCTTTCTTCTTCACAAAGCCACCAAAAAAAAGACTCTCCTTCAGCCTGGCTTTCCTCCACCTCTTGTTCAGAATCAGATCCTCCTTTGATCAAATAGCTCAAAGCCAAGCCAAGCCCCCCAAGGGTCCTTCAGCCAGCTTCAACTCCCCAAGAGCCAGAGACAAAATCAAAAGTCCAAGTTTCTCCTTCTTCTCCATGCCTCTACCATAATCCCTCTTTTATTAGAAAAAAAAATGCAACTTGCATTTTTCAATGATACCTTAATAATAATTTCATCTATTTATCTTATTAACCCTTTGCTATCTGAAATATGCTCTTACCTCCCAAAAATAACAAAATCCTAACTCATCTTAGCTATTCTAACTACCTAAATGTTAAGCTTAAGAATGGGATAGGAAAATGGTTTAGGTAGGGGAATTACATGAACATAGTTTTCCATAACAATGCAATTAACAACGTTCAAATCATCTCAACAATTTCACTAACATATTGAATATGCAAATGTCTTATTCTAATATCTATGTACTCACTAAGAAAAATTTCCTAACACTAACAAATGCTAACCTACAATCATAATGGAATATAACTTCTATACATCAGAACATCTATGTCTCTACTTCCTAAGACCTGGACAAATTCACTAGGCTATCACTATCATTAGTATTTAGAATATTAATAACTTACTCTAAAAAAGTTAACTCATTAATAACTTAGTAAATACATGTGTACATAGGATCTATACAAATTTACATATGTACATCCTTGTAGATTTCTGTGCAAATTCATGCAAAAAAGAAAATCTCTATCTGTTTGAATTTCCCACAGAAATTTCTCATCAGCATGTCTCCTTGATATGCAACTACGCATGAAATATCTTACTTTGCTATGTAGAATGTGCATGCATATATATATTCACGTGTACAACGCATCGTTACATATCCTCATGGTCAAAAATTCCAAGATTTCAAAGTTCTCCAAGTTCATTCATGTTGCTTGTATAAACTCTCCCTCTCTGGTCAGCACATCACTCTTCTGTCTTCTGTCACTTGATTGAAGACTTGTGTTCTTCAAATCAGGATCCACTGCAACAATCATGAACCGGGAACACATGAACAAAAAACGAACAATTATGTGCAAGTAAGATTTTTACATATGTGTACAAGTAAGAGTGAAGTTACTTTTGCATGGAAGTAAGATGGAATCTTCATGAGTGCAGAATTTATCAATCTTATGTGTGTGCAAGTAAGATTACATGTGTTCTCTTCATGCATGGGGGGTAAGCTTTGCCTTTGTTTCTCCTTGTGCCTGTAAGTAAGCTCAACTTGTGTTTTTCTTCATGCATGGCTGGATAAGCATTATGCATAGGTTTTCAAAACTTTGGTAAGAATAATGATATCAATTTTTTTCTTCGTCAAGGAGGTTTATCATATGGTTACTGCTATTGTTTCTTGGATGGTTACTGTATGTAGTTCTTGGAGATAGTTAATTTTGTTTTGTTACTGTTTCAGGCAGAGACTATTTTATATTTTATATTGAGGCTTTTTTTCTTTGTGGCTGCTACTCTTTCAAATGCAAGTTTTCCTTTTGTATTACTGTGTTACTGGCTGCATATCTTCAGGGGTGCTATCCTTTCATTATTTTAACTTATGCAGGGCTCTCTCTACTGTATTCTGGTGGCAAGTATTTGTGTGCTTTCCTGTGTTTCCAGTAGGGACTGCATTTTCTTATCAATTATTTTGCCAGGGCTACCCAATTATTATGGGTGTGATGCAATTTCACATGTGAAGCATGGAACCATGGATCTCTTTGATCAACCTTTATAGACGTTTGGGTTGTCATTACAACCATAATATGTCTGATCCATCTTGGTTCTGTAGGAGATTCTCTATTAAAGTTCTTGACATAGACCTTATTACCTGGTTTTATCTTGTGCAATGAAAAATCTAGTGGTATTCTTTGCCCAAGCAAACCCAGTTCCCTTAGTTCTTCTATCCTACATTGTATCTGTTTTAAGTATTCATGAAGAACACATTCCCCTCTCAACATAGGTAAGGTGGCTTTACTGTCCTACCATGCCAAAGTGGCTGACCATACAGAATTTCAAAATATGTGATATATGCAGGTCAGTCCTAGGCCTGGTTCTAATGTTGAACAAAGCAAGAAGCAAAACATCTGTCCATTTTAAATGTGTTTCTGAACAGATTTTACCTATTTGTGTTTTCAATTCTTTGTTCATACACTCGACCTGCCCAGAACTTTGGGGTCGATAAACTGAATGGTAATTGCACTTAATCCCCAAGTTCTTATAGATTTCTTGTAGAACTTGGGAAGTAAAGAGAGACCCCCTTGTCCGAGTCAATGGTATCGGGAATGCCATGTCTTGGTATAATCTCCTTTAATAAAAATCTCACTACCGTAGTTGTGTCGCTTTTCTTGGACGGACATGCTTCAACCCATCTAGTCAGTCTATCCACTGTAATCAATGCATATTTGTATCCCTTGTCCTTAGGCATGTTGATATAATCAATCTGAATACACTGGAAAGGCATATAGCTGAATGGTCTGCCTCCCAATGCCACACTCTTAAAATGTCCTTGATTATATCTCCTGCATGTTTCACATGCCTGACAAGTTCTAATGGCATTTGTAGTTATTCCTGGTGTTGTCCAATATCTCTTTATGGTATCCAGAATCCCTTGCACTTGGTAATGTCCCTTTGCATGAATTACGGTGCATAAATGTTGGCATAACTTTTTAGGGAGAATAGGTTTACTCTGTCGAGCAATCCAGATACCTTTGATCAGTTCAGCACCTAGTTGCTCTTTCCATGACTGTATCTCTTCTCTGTCGTAGGCTTCAGTGAAATTATGCCTTTCAATCAGAAAGAAATTCAGCACATGGTGGGGACCGAAACTAGCAGCATATTTTGATGTTATGTCTGCTCTGTCATTCCCTAGGGATATTCTGTCTTTTCCATGAGTGTGTGACTTATAATGGATTATGGTCACCTCTTTAGGAAAGTCTACAGCACTTATAATATGATCTATCAGATTGCCATATGCAATTGGTTTCCCAGCTGAAGTTTTATAACCTCTGTTTTTCCATATGTATGATGACCAATGCACAGTGGAGAAAGCGTAGTGTGAATCCAGAAATAAATTAGCTCTTTTCCCTCTAGCTAATTCCAGGGCCATGAGCAGAGCCTTGAGCTTGGCTCCCTAGGCACTGACATGACTTGGCACATTGTAGTGTTGCCTGAATTTTGCACAAAAACTTACATCCTAAAAGATTGTCTGGGCACGATGGAATTAACAAGAAGGTATGATCTATGGTGAGAAGACCCAGTTTAACCATAGTGATTTTGAGCTCAGGGACCTGTTGAATTTGTCCCGTTGCTCCAGCTACAGAAACCATACCCCCTATGTTGGTATCCCCTGAACATGTCTTTAGGACCAATTTTGAAGCACCAGTATCTAAGAGAGCCTTATAGTTCTTCTTTCCCACCTTAATCCATACATATGGTTCTGGCCTGTGTGTAGCTAAAGAGTTTATTGCCACCAAATTAGTAGTCTTTGCTACCCTCTGCCAATTACATATGTAACCCAGTTAATTCTTTCTTATTAGATCCATTCCCAATGAAGTCTACAGTGAAACATGAACCTTTGCTTTGGCCAGATACCCCTGTGCCCCTTAGAATGCTGGCATCAACTGAATCCTTGGTTGTTACTAAGCCTGTCATTCCATCCTCCATTTCAAATTTAACTGATATGTCACCTCCACTACTTTGAATAGGTTTATTTTCAAAAGTAATGTCAGCTTCATTTTCAATTGGCTTTTCCTTAACTATAACACTCATTGCTGGATGGAAAGGATCAGCTTCTGGATTCAAACTAGATGTTATTTCTAAGGGTACCTGTGCCATAAAGCTATTGACAGAATTAACTAAGCTTGGTGGGACTTCATCTATGAATGTTTTTCGAGCCTTGTCATCTTTAGTGACAGTAGCCTTTAGGGAATTGAAATTATGTATCTCTGTATTAGTCACTAACTTTTTCTTGAGTTCTTGTGACTTATTCTTTCTTTCTCTTTTGCATAATTCAATCCCATCATCCACGCTACACTGGAAAAAGTTCGCTAGGATTGATTTTATTTCCTTTACAGACTTTTCCTGTTTAGTTACTGTACAACTCATCTCAAAGTCTTTCATCTCATTTACTATTTGAGATGTTATTTCCTTAATTTTGGCCCCATTTTCTGTAATCTGGCTTTGCCTTTCTCTTGCCCTATTGCAATGGTTATCATTCACAGTTTCACCTTCTTGCACCAATTTTACACTATTTCCCAACTTTATTCTATCATTTACAACTGCAGCCTCATTGTCATCTCCAAGTGTCACATTACACAACTTATGGGCCTGGCATCATAACTCTCTTCTAACCTTATCTGAATACTTTGACTTTGCTCCAGTTTTTATAGCATTTTGCATTTCATTCAAATTAGGAGCTTGCTGTAAGGACTTTAACTTGCAGTGTGAACAAGTGGATTTTTTTTACCTACTTTCTTCATTATGTTTGTTTCTGTTATTACTCTCATGTTTCTTCTTCAAAAAACCTCCTTGATTGACAGGCGGTCCCTGGCTTGTTTCTTGCATCTTGGCTTACAAGTCTTCTCTTTCTCCATGTCTCTACCACATTACAGAATGCTTTAAACTTCTTTATTTCATTAAATATCAATTCTTTCCCTTTAAGGACTATATTCAATTTTCCCAAGTAGGTTATTCTTACTTGTAAGCTGAGCTTTTTTGCCTACCAAGATATCATATTCCAAACCTTCCACTCCTTTAATGTAGTAGCTAATAAATCTTATGTGATCCAGTCTGTTGTTACATGGTATCTGAATGATTTTCTTGCTAATTCAAGTAATTTCTCTTTTACTTGGGAGTTCTTGATTTGGCTATATACTCTTACTGACAGTTTTCATTTGGGGATCTCTTTCAGATTGTGATTGGTAGAGTCTTTCAATTTCTGTTACCCTCAGGATCTAGCATACTACATCAGTTTTCCTTGGTAATTTCCTGAAATAAAATGTCTAAGTTGTTTTTTTTTTAATCATTGCTTTCAGGTAGTCCAATAATTATTAAATTTTCTATCCTGGAATGATTTTCATGTTTAGTTGCTTTTATAATGAGATATTTCATATTTTATTATTTTGATGTTATTTTATTGTTTATTGATATCTCATGTAGGTATTAGCTACCATTAGCCTTATTCTGATTTTTAAGAAATTATTTTTAGTGAGCTTTTGTATTTCTTTTCCCACTTTCCAATTCTACTTTTTAAAAAAGTTCTTTCCTTCAATGGATTTTTGTTCCTCTTTTACCATTTGGACAATTCTGGTTTTTGAAGTGTTATTTTCCTCAATTTTTTTCTGCTGCTTTTACCAAGTTATTGTCTTTTCTATTTTTTAAAAATCCGTACATTTTGTCTTAGAATCAATACCATCAACTCCAAGGCAGAAGAATGGTACGGAGTAGGCAACTGGAGCCAAATGGCTTGCCCAGGGTCAAATAGTGTGGTAGAGGCATGAAGAGAGAGAGAGGTTTTGCAGGACAAGCCAAGATGCAAGAACCAAGGCTGGGGACCTGGCTGTCAATCAAGAAGAAGGTTCCAAATGGAATGTTCCCAGTAGTTGGCAGTTGAGGCTGGCTGAGGACCCTTGTGGGGCTGGCTTAGTTTGGGGGCTCTCTGACCAAGGGGAAAACCTCTGCTCTTTCTGAAATTTGACAGACCAAGAGTTGGAGGAAAGCCAAGCTGAAGAAGAGACTTTTCTTGGTGGCTGACTGTTGGGGGGGAAGCAGCTGAACTGATCTTATCAACTTCTGTCACAAACTTAAAGACCCGTGAGGGGGGCTTCTGGGGTTAAGCTGAGAAACTTTGCTGACTTTGTGAAGAAGAAAGATTTTAACTGTTGTCCTCAATCTCTCTAACTGTCTTAGAGTCACAGTTGTACTGTACTACTTTCCCAAACCCTCAAATTCTCCCTCATTTTAGATTAGGGACATCCTCATCCCTCTTACCTCAGTTTCCCATCCTGTTTCCCAATAAACCCCCTAACTTGAAAAGGAAAAGAAAGGAGTATCTTTTTAGTTCATTTGGAGCGGGGGGGGGGGGGGCGGGAGGGGAGGAGGGGGGAGGAAAGAAGCCAAAGGCTTCAAGAAGAACTGGGAGGTGAGGGAAGTGGGGAGGAGAGGGAAAGGAGGGAGGGAAAGAGGGTAGAAGGAGTTTAGGAGAAATATTGATCCACTAGTCATCAGTAGGGGTCAGTAGGCAAACCCCAGAGCATTCCCCAGTATCTATCTAGAGCAATCCCCTGTGGCAGCATTCCCCTATCCCAGCAGTGTCTCTCATCTAACTCCATTACAGATAAGCAAGTGTGTCCCCATACTTAGTAGCAGCTCTCTCTAGTCTGTGAGAGTACCACTGCAGCACAAGAAATAGTGCCACGCAGATTTATTTTTATTTCAATAGCTAGGACACATCTGAAGCCAAATTTGAATCCAGGACCTCCCATTTTCAGGACTAGCTCTCTATCTACTGGGTAGCCTAGCTGCCCTCTTTTAATTGTCTTTCCATAATTTTCTTCTTCATTTCTTTACCTAGTTTTTTTTTTCTCTAACACTCTTATTTGAGTTTGACAATAATTTTTAGCTCTTCTAGGAATTCTAGTTAGGCTTCTTTTTTTTGGAGGTTTTGTTGGTTTGTATTTTAATTCTATGATCTTTTTTTCCAAGTTTGTGTCTTGATCTTTGCTATCTTCATAGTGACCACTATGGTCAGTTTCTTTTTTATTATTTGCTCACTTTTCTACCCTAATTCTTGATTTGGAACTTCATGTTATCATTGAGCTCTCTTCCCAGCATAGGAGGCTGAGGGAGGGAGTAAGAAATTTTCAGTGCTTCCCAGGTGCTGAGATCTGGAGAGAGGTATTGTCACAGCTGTCTTTGTATGCACTCTGATCCTTACACAAGAAGGGTCTGTGATTCTTTAGGGAGAACAATACTGCCACTTAGGGCCCTTCCTCTCTTGGGACCAGAAACAATACTGTTCCTCAAAGTCCCTGATCCCTTGGGCCCAGAAGTGTTACTGCCCCTCGAGGTTTCCACCCCCTCTTGACTGAAAGTACTCCTCTCTGCCTTTGAGCTAGGACCCCAAAGTGGGTATATGGAATGGAATTACCCAACATCTGGCCTTGTGTTCAACGCTAGCTTAGAGGTATCCTCTAATCTCTTCCCAATCAAATGGCAAGTCGCCTTACCACCTCTAACTTGAAAGCTCCCAAAGTTGCTTCTACTTCTGTTACAACCTCCTACTCCTACCACTGGCGTCTCATTTATGTGGGTTTCAGGTCAGCCACTTCCCCTGTGTTGCAAATCTCTCTTTCTGACCTCTTCAGTTGTCTTGCACAGGAAAGATGTCTTACTTTGACTTTTTGTTGGTTCTGCCTCTCCTGATTTATATTTTAAGTGTTATTTTCAATTGTTTGGAGGGAAATGTTAGGAGAGCTCAACTGAATGCTTCTCTCCTTTGACATCTTGGCTCCACTCCCAGCTGATAAAGTAGGAGTTAAACCCAGTTCTTCTTAACTCCAAAGCTAGTATGTTCCCATCCCATTTTAGAAAATAAAATGTAAAGAGTATTTGTCTGTGAGATAATCCTGAGTGACTGCCCATTTTCATTAATGTTCTACTTTCAAGGAGTTCTAGCATCTGGAGTGTGAAAAGAAATTTTAGTCTGAGAAGACTCGCCTATTTTTTGCTTTTATCTTAAAACTGCACACAGAAAAATGAGTCACTCCCATAACAACTCTAGCATATAACACAATCCAACCCAAACCAGGAAATTGCAAAGTTGAGACTGAAATAGTGACTGAATCTTTAACTCAAATCCTTCAACCCCCTTCTAAAGGAGACAAACCATCCAATGGTAAATGATGGCCTAAGTAAGACCGTTAAGCTTGTTGCTCTGTCTTTTATCAGTGTAGGCCACAAGCTTACTGCAATATGCATGTACTTTTGTGGATGAATTGTCTTTGATTACATTAAGGACTCAGACCTATTGAGTACTGCAACATAACCACCTTCCCCCATCCCATTGAATCTATCTGGCTTTGGGATAATAATTGCTCCAGGAAGCAGAGACAAAATTCCTTAATGGGAAAATGCTACTTTTAATGAAATAGGAGCATCACAGTAAAGCCTAGGCACTCATCCTCCAATGTCTGATATCACTTTCAGAAATTTAAAACAACCACACACATTCATGTTTAGAAAGACAGAGAGATGGAGAGGATGAGGGAAGAAGGAAAGGAAGGAAGGAAGGAAGGAAGGAATCAAGGAAGGAAGGAAGGAAGGAAGGAAGGAAGGAAGGAAGGAAGGAAGGAAGGAAGACAGAGGGAGGGAGGGAGAGAGAAGGGAGGGAGGAAGGGAAGAAAGGAAATAATGCTACCATTTATAAAGTCTCTAAGGTTTGCAAAGCACTTTACATATATTAACTCACTTGAAAGAGAAAGAAAAGAAAACAAAGTCAAAAACACAGATTTAATGCATAAGTCCTGCAAGAGTTAAAGTTAGATCAAAATCAAATGGCATGTTTTACCATGTCTTCTGCATGACTGATACTGCAATCGATCTGCAGCGGTTCATTTTCTCTCTGGAATCTCTGCCTACTGAGAACAAATACAAACACATGTGGAACCAATAGGAAGCAGACCAAGGGGTTTAAGAGCACTGTACCAACCTATGTCAGAAAGCTCTCACTTAACAGATGGGGCAATTAATAAAATAGTCAAGTGGTATGACTGCGTCAAGGTGCCTTTAAGTGCTAACAATCCTCTTTTGTCTTACTACAGTAGGGTACAGATGGATTCCAATTCAGAATAAGAAAAGCATTGTGCCCAAGTTTGCTGTTGTACAGTGTCACAGTATTTATAGAGTGCCAGGTGTCCCATGTCTCCCATTTTAAAGACAAATAGGATACTGATTTCTTTCCCCTGTAGCATTTTAAGGGTTGACGTGACCACTAATCTGGGGAAAATGAAACTTTACAAGTAAGTCAGCCTTTTCTTTTATCAATCTTAAAAAAGGAAGCGTTTGCCATAAAATGTTGCCACTTTGCATGTCCTTCACTACCTATTGGTTTTGACTCCATAAAAATGAATTTTGACCCTCTGCTGGCTAGTACATGTCAGGGTCCTTTGAGAACAAGAATGAATCTCTAGCACCTTCCATTATATTTCCAGTGACATAGAAAATGGACAGACCCAAGGTACTGGCGATCTTGAAAGCCACATGGTTCTTTTTTTTTCAAGGTGTCCTGGATGAAATTCAATCTATTTTATAGCATTCTCTGTCTATGGCTCCCTATTCCTCATATCCCTTATCTGCCTCCTTTCCCTTGGCAACGTTAACCAGAGGTACTAAACTCCTTTTTTTGTTGTTGTTTTTTTTTTGTTTCCTATCTGAAATAAGCACAGCATAATCTGGTCACATATGAGTTCCATTCTAGAAAGAACTGTGTGGAATTTGGAATTAGCTCTGTTTCCTGAAAGGAATATTTTCTCCAAAAACTTTTAAACTCATTTTGGTGAAAATGTCTAATAGCCTGTGAGAATATTGTACATAAGCCATTTTCCTGTGTCCTGTTTATTTCTGAACACTTAAGATAAGTGCTTTTGAGAAGTTTTCTTTCTAGAGAACTTCTGGATTATCTTTTTCTTCACTATCCATTGGTGAAAATGACAGAGGTGATAGTCCCACTGTCCTTTGCCTTGATGAGATCACATCTGGTGTATTGTATTCTGTTCCAGTTGCCACAATTTGCAAAGGACTGCAGCAAACTAGAGCAGGTCCAGAACAAGAGACCAAGATAAGATGATTAGAGATCTTTTCTCATTCCTATCCCATTCCTCCTTGCTGCTGGTACCTTCTCTCTGACATTATCACTGATTTATCCTGTCCATGTCTTGTTTTTTCATAGTTGCTCACATATTTCCTCTGCCATTAGACTATGATCTCATTGAGGGCAGAGACTGTTTTTCTTTACATCCTTCATGTTTTTCATATTGCCTGGCATATGGTAAATACTTAATCAATTTGGTTAACTTGTTAGGACTTGAATTTTTTAAACAATACATGGCTTTAAAATAACTGTAGACAAATACAAATACAAGACAAAATGCCTGAAAATCTACCTGCCAAGAAGAACTTGGGAATTATATGATCACAACTATAAAACATTTGTTACACAAATAAAATCAGATCTAAGCAATTGAAAAAAAAACATTAATTGCTCCTGGGCAGGCTTAGCCAATATAATAAAAATGACAATTCTTCCTAAATTAATTTACTTATTCATTGCCATACCAATAAAACTATCAAAAATTATCTCCTAAAGCTAAAAAAAAATAATAAAATTCATCTGAAAAACAAAAGACCTAGAATGTCAAGGAAATTAATGAAAAAATGAGGGAAGTTGACTTAGCTTTACCAGATTTTGAACTATATTATAAAAAGACAAACAACAAAACAATCTGATATTGACCAAGAAATAGAATGGAGGACCAATGGAATAGAATAGGCACTCAACATGCAATGGAAAATGACCGTAGTAACTGAGGGTTTTACAAACACAAAGATTCAAATTTTGGGACAAAAATCTCATTATTTGACAGAGACTCCTGAGAAAATTGGAAAACAAGGGGGCAGAAATTAGGAACAGACTAACATCTCAAGCCTAATACCAAAGTAAAGTCAAAATGGATACATGTTTGAGAAATAAAGGATGATAACAAACAAATGAAAGAAATACAAAATAATTTACCTGTCAGACCTATGGATAAGGGAGAAATTTAGTTAAAACAACATAGAGAACATTGGGAAGTATAAAATAGGCAACTTTGACTATATTGAGTTTAAAAGTTTCGGCACAAACAAAAGCAAGCAACCTAGATTAAAAGGAAAATGAAAAAGCTTGGAAAAAATGTTTATAGTAAGTTTCTCTAACAAAGACTTCATTTATCAAATATATAGAGAACTGAATCCAGTCTATAAAAATACAAAGCATTTCCCAATTAACAAAAGGTCAAAAGATATGAGCAAACTATTCGCAGATGAAGAAATTAAAAGTATCTTTAGTCATAAGAAAAAAATGCTCCAAATCACTATTAATCAGAGAAACGGAAAATAAAACAACTCTGATAATCTACCTCATACCCATAAAACTGACTAATAAGACAAATAAGGAAAATGATAAGTTGTGGAGGAGATGTGGGGAAAAAAATGTATACTAATACACTTCAGGTAGATCTACTAACTGATATAACCATTCTGGAGAACAATCTGGAACCATGTTCAAAGGGCCATAAAACTGTGGTATGCCCTTTGATCCAGCAATATCATAACTAAGATAAAAGCACCTAACTGTACAAAAATCTTTATAGCAGCTCTCTTTTTATGGCAGCAAAGAATTGGAAACTGAAGGGATGTCGATCAATTGAGGAATGGTTGAACAAGTTCTGGTATATGCTTGTAATGTGATACTATTGCACCATAAGAAATTATAAACAAGATGATCTCAAAAAAATCTGAAAAGGCTTATATTAAGTGATGCAAAGTGAAATTAGCAGAACCAGGAGAACATTGTACATAGTCACAATAATAATATATGATGATCACCTGTGAATGACAACTACTATCAGCAACATGAGAATCCAGGACAACTCCAAGAGATATGACTAAAAAGGATATCCACCCCCATAGAAGGAATAGATGGCATACTATACTTTATTTCCTGCAGGAATTTTTCTCTAGTGTAGCCAATATGTGTCTTCTTCCACAATATGACAAACATGGAAATATATATTATATTATAATATACATACAACCTATATCATATTACTTGCCATCTTGGAGAGGGGAAAGGAATAGGAGGGAGGGAGAGAGAGAGAGAGAGAGAGAGAGAGAGAGAGAGAGAGAGAGAGAGAGAGAGACAGAGACAGAGACAGAGACAGAGACAGAGAGACAGAGACAGACACAGAGACAGAGACAGAGAGAGACAGAGAGAGAGAGAGAACATGGATCACAAAATATCAGAAAACAAATATTAAAAAATTGTATTGTCATGTAATCTGGAAAAAATAAAATTTGTTACCAGGGATTATTGAAAGTCTCAGGACAGGACACTGGTAATTGATGACCTAGAACTAGTGACATAAAAACCTTGAAAGCCTGCTGACCATGTGGTACTTGACTAATGTATAGGTCCCTTAGCCAATCATAGTGTTTCACAATATCTCACACATACCTGATTGGCTACAATGATAAAAGGGTAAAACAACAAATGCTGGACAGGATGTAGAAAAATGAGGACATTGATGCCCTGCTGCTGGGACTGTGAACTGATCCAACCATTTTGGAAAGCAATCTAGAATTATGTCTGAAAAGTTAAAACTGGGCATTGTGATGACAGAAATCACTCCCTAAGTTTGTCCTACCACACACCCTATTTTTGTGTGTGTACATTGTGGAACTTGGGGCATGGAGGATAAAAGCTGTGGGGCAGAGTGCTCTCTCTCTCTCTCTCTCTCTCTCTCTCTCTCTCTCTCTCTCTCTCTCTCTCTCTCTCTCTCTCTCTCTGGAGGTTGACACTGGAGGCTTTGCGAGCTAATCAGCTTAGTGGGTTTGGGATTTCAGCTTAGGTATTTTTCTAGATGGGTGATATTTTCCCTCCCTTCTTTCATTTCCCTTTTTCATATCTCCATTTTTATTAAAATTATATTAGGAGAGGGCAGAGTCAAGATGGCAGCTTAGCAAGCAGCAAAAGTTCAGACCTCGTGGAAGACCCTTCCTTACCGATACAGACTGAATACTCCTAGGGCACCGAAATTCAATCTGAACAACAGGACAGAAGTGGGGAACCCTCCTTCTGGACTCAAATCAAAAGGTATGCCCCCCCAAAAGCCGGAATCCGAGAATACTCAGGGCTAAGGGGAAGGCAGAGTGAAGGTCCCAGGACCCCTCCCCCACAACCCAGAGGGCTGAGCTCCCAGCAGCAGCGGGAACCTCTGAGCGGGCAAAGGTGCTGGTTTGCAGGGTCTACCTTGTGAGCAGTGGGGTGTCGGGCTCAGAGCATCCCGCTTGGATAGCGGGGTGGAAGCCAGGGAGAAATGGGCTGTGGCTGGGTCCCTCCATCAGGCTCCAGTCTCACCCTTGCCTCGGGCACATCCAGACCAATCCAGTTGAACTAATCCCATCAGAACTCCTCAGAGTTTAGGGAGGTGGGCAAAGGCACTTGCGGACAACTGAGAAGCAGCTAGAGAGAACTAGAGAGAGCCTGGGTGGCCCAGCCTTCCAGAAGTCTTCAGAGCCTCAGTGCTTCATACCACATACAGCCCAACCCAATTGAACTCAATCCAATCAAAAGCCTCCAGAGGACAGGGAAGCTGACATTCCTCCCCTAGAGACTGTACCAAGAGATCTGACAAAGCTCCAAGAGGGGAGACTGACAGCCCCAAAACCAAAACAAAATGAGAGGAGCAAAAGCACAGCCAAATACGGGGAGCAAAGAAGGGGTAAACTCAAGCAAACAACAGAAAAAGAAGAAAGAAATTACAATAGACAGCTTCTGCACAGGTAATGAGCAAAGAGTAAATGAAACAGAGGGGGAGGACCCAGCAAAGGAAAAATCAGAAATCCCAGTGAATTGGATACAGGCTTTGGAAGAACTCAAAATGCAATTCAAAACACAATTAAGAGAGGCTGAAGACAATTCGGAAAAGAACTTAAAAACTAAGATAAGTCATCTAGAAACAGAAAATAGTGTCTTGAAAGCCAAAATCAACCAGCTGGAAAATGAGGCAAAGGAGATGAAAGATGAGGCAAAGCAGATGAAAGGTGAGGTGAAGAAAATGAAAGATGACCTCCAAAGAAAATCCGACCAAAAGGAAAAGGATGACAGAAAAACCAAGGATGAAATCCAGTCTTTAAGAACCAGAAGACAACAACTTGAATCAAGTGACCTCATGAGGCAGCAAGACACTATAAAACAAAACCAAAGAATGAAAAAATTGAGGAAAATATGAAGCATCTCATTCACAAAACAGAGGATTTAGAAAATCGTTCAAGGAGAGACAATTTAAGAATCATTGGCCTACCAGAAGACCATGACAAAAGAAAAAGCCTGGACATTATATTACAGGAAATTATTAAAGAAAACTGCCCCGAAATCCTTGAACAAGAGGGAAAAGTGGAGATTGAAAGAATCCACAGATTACCTCCCATACTTAATCCCCAACTAACAACACCCAGGAATGTTATAGCCAAATTCAAGAACTATCAGACCAAAGAAAAGATATTACAAGCTGCCAAGAAGAAGTCATTCAGATACCAAGGAACCACAGTGAGGATAACTCAGGATCTGGCTGCATCCACACTGAAAAAAAGAAAGGCATGGAATACGATATTCTGGAAAGCAAGGGAACTAGGTCTACAACCAAGAATCAAGTACCCAGCAAAACTGACTATATTCTTACAGGGGAAAAATATGGTCATTCAACAAAATAGAAGAATTTCAAGAATTCGTAAAGAAAAGACCAGACCTGAACAGAAAATGTGATGTCCAAGCACAGAACTCAAGAGAATCATCAAAAGGTAATTAAAAAAGAGGGGAAAAAAGAAAAACAAAAAAAAATTTTAAGAGACTCAATAAGTTAAAATGATATGTATCCCTATAAGAAAAGAGGTCATTGGTAACTCTTAAAAACTGTTGTTATTAGCTGGGCCACAAAAAGAAGTATACTTAGAGGGAACAGCAACAAACTGGATAGGATGAAAGGACAAGACATAAATAGGTATATAGATATATGCATGCAAAAATACATACGCATGAGTACGCATATATATATATATATAAATAACTAGAACTTAAAAATAGGTTAATATTAAAAGAAATGGGAAAAAACAAATGGGGGTAAATTTATATGTCATAAAGAAGCTCATGGTGGGAGGGGGGAGAACATCAATACACTGGAAGGGTAAAGAGGTCAGAGACAGGAAATACTCAACTTTTACATGCTTTGAAAGTGACTCAAAGAGGGAAAAACAATCCAATCCATTGGGGGCAGAGAATAGATTTGCACCCTATAGGAGAGTAGAAGGGTAACAAATGGTCTGGTGGGGAGGGAAGCAGTACAAGAGAGGGAGGGAGTGGGGGGTTAATTTTAGAAAGACTACAGGGAAAATAAGGGAGAGGATAAACAGGGAGGGGGTAGAAAGGGAAGTAAAATAAGGGTGGGAACAAGGGGGACTGTTCAAAAGCAAACATTGGTGTAGAAGGAAATAGTGAAAGAAGAAAAGGCAGGTAAAGGAGCAGAAATCAAAATGCTGGGAAATACACAGCTAGTAATCATAACTCGGAATGAACTCACCCATAAAACACAAGCGAATAGCAGAGTGGATTAGAGTCCAAAACCCTACCATATGCTGTCTACAAGAAACACATATGAGAAAGGTAGATACACATAGGGTGAGAAAATAAGAGGGTAGAGCCAAATCTATTGGGCATCAACTGACAAAAAGAAGGAAAAAATGCAAAGGAAGTAGGACTTGCAGTCCCAGATCTCAAACTATACTATAAAGCAGTGGTTATCAAAACAATTTGGTACTGGCTAAGAGACAGAAAGGAGGATCAGTGGAATAGACTTGGCGTAAATGATCTCAGCAAGACAGTTTATGACAAACCCAAAGACCTCAGCTTTTGGGACAAAAATCCACTATTTGATAAAAACTGCTGGGAAAATTGGAAGACAATGTGGGAGAGATTAGGTTTGGATCAACACCTCACACCCTACACCAAGATAAATTCAGAATGGGTGAATGACTTGAACATAAAGAAGGAAACTATAAGTAAATTAGGTGAACACAGAATAGTATACCTGTTAAACCTTTGGGAAGGGAAAGATTTTAAAACCAAGCAAGACTTAGAAAGAGTCACAAAATGTAAAATAAATAATTTTGACTACATCAAATTAAAAAGCTTTTGTACAAACAAAACCAATGTAACTAAAATCAGAAGGGTAGCAACAAATTGGGAAACAATCTTCATAAAAACCTCTGACAAAGGTTTTTGTCAAGGTTACTCAAATTTACAAAGAGCTAAATCAATTGTACAAAAAATCAAGCCATTCTCCAATTGATAAATGGGCAAGGGACATGAACAGGAAGTTCTCAGCCAAAGAAATCAAAACTATTAATAAGCACATGAAAAAGTGTTCTACATCTCTTATAATCAGAGAGATGCAAATCAAAACAACTCTGAGGTATCACCTTACACCTAGCAGATTGGCTAACATAACAGCTATGGAAAGTA
This sequence comes from Monodelphis domestica, assembly GCF_027887165.1. Lineage (NCBI taxonomy): Eukaryota > Metazoa > Chordata > Mammalia > Didelphimorphia > Didelphidae > Monodelphis > Monodelphis domestica. The sequence goes on along the minus strand of NC_077233.1, from coordinate 116,758,145 downwards.
ATGAATGCTGGAGGGGATGTGGCAAAGTAGGGACACTAATGAACTGCTGGTGGAGTTGTGAATTGATCCAACCATTCTGGAGGGCAATTTGGAACTATGCCCAAAGGGCGATAAAAGATTGTCTGCCCTTTGATCCAGCCATACCACTGCTGGGTTTGTACCCCAAAGAGATAATAAGGAAAAAGACTTGTACAAGAATATTCATAGCTGCACTCTTTGTGGTGGCCAAAAATTGGAAAATGAGGGGATGCCCTTCAATTGGGGAATGGCTGAACAAATTGTGGTATATGTTGGTGATGGAATACTATTGTGCTTAAAGGAATAATAAAGTGGAAGAATTCCATGGAGACTGGAACAACCTCCAGGAAGTGATGCAGAGCGAAAGGAGCAGAACCAGGAAAACATTGTACACAGAGACTGATACACTGTGGTACAATCGAAGGTAATGGACTTCTCCATTAGTGGCAATGCAGTGTCCCTGAACAATCTGCAGGGATCTAAAAAACACTATCCACAAGCAGAAGATAAACTGTGGGAGTAAAAATACCGATGAAAAGCAACTGCTTGACTACAGGGGTGGAGGGGATATGACTGAGGAGAGACTCTAAATGAACACTCTAATTCAAATACCAACAACATGGAAATGGGTTTGAATCAAGAACACATGTGATACCCAGTGGAATTGTGCATGGGCTATGGGAGAGGTGGTGGGAGGGAGGGGAGGGAAGAAAAGAAAATGATCTTTGTTTCCAATGAATAATGTTTGGAAATGACCAAATAAAAAGAAAAAAGATAAAAGAAAAAAATTACATTAAGAGCTACTAACAAACTCCTGATTTGAGAGTAAATTTTATAATGGTGACTACAATAGTTTATTAACATTACATTTAGTAATTTTACTTTCTTTTATTACATTTGACAGACCATAAACGTTTGATGACTACCCTCAATCTTCTCCAATTTTCTTGACTTCTTACTCTCCTTAAGTCAATTCGTTAGTCTCTAATTCTGGAGCTCAGAGTATTTACTCCAATATAAACTGGCAGAGTAGTTTTGAAATAAACAAAAGAACAGATTTGCCTAAGGAAAGCCACCAAGAGCCTCCCAGTGCAGAGCTCTGTTCCCACACACCACCTCCTCCCCTGGCCTCCCACTGCTTCCAACCACTCCTGCTGTCTGCAAGCTACTACAGTCAGAGCTCAATCCTCCCCAGGGTTTTAGAGCTGTTTGATAGCACCCATGCTGAGGATGAGATCTAAATCCTCCTTTCCCTTAAATTGTAAACAGCTAAGTAGCCATTGCTTGCTGTAGCTTCCCAAAAAGAATGTTTTTTAGCAGCAACTTGCCTCCTCAAAGTTTTTAACTAGGGATACACTTTACCCTCCTGAATCCTTGGCTGGGGTAAACTACCTGGTCCCCATAGGTACTATCTTGCAGCTCAGAGTCCTGAAGTATTGGAGGAAGCTGGGTTCAGCTGAGTCTTTTTTTATTGGAAAGATTTCATTGTTGATCTAAATTGACAAAGTTTAGCCTTATCTTACTCCTAGAAGTCTGCTCTTTAAGGCCTTTCCTGAATCCGCACCATGACTCTAGTATTGGTTTAAGTGGGAGGTGGAACACTGAAGATGAGAAGGAGGGAAAGCAGAAGCAAAGTTAATTTAAACTGCTCCCTTAATCCTGAGAAATTCTCAAAGCCTATTACGGGCAAAAATTTCAATAGCCCACAGTCTGAATACTCAAACCCTTTTTGCACTCCTACTCCAACTCTCTGTCCACATGCTGGTGGAAACACATGGACACTGGTATTTGTACCCTTAGGTGGAAAGGGGCAGGGAGTAAACTCTTCCAAACCTCTTGACTGAACTATGGAGGTTCCCCAAGGGTTTATTTGGGGTTTTTGCCTACAAGAAAGTATAGATTTTGCCTAAAATAGAAAGCTTTTGCTTTTTTTTTTCTTCTTATCCTTCCTAAATTTAATCTCAGGCTAAGGCTTTTCCCCTACTCTCCATTCAAAGGCTAATTATGGCATGTCTCCTTCTACATCAATTTTTTTTCTCTAAAGTCTTTACAATACCCAGCTCACTGGCCTTATGAGGCTTAAACCCCTAGCCAGTATATACTAAGGAAGTACCATCTATTGACAGGAAGTAGAATTGCAAGCAATTTAATAATTAGATTTAAAAATAAATGGGCAACTGAGTATGGTGCTAAACATGACCCACACTCTGAGAGAACAGTTTCCTGCCTATCTGAAATAGCTCCTGTTCTTCGAGAACATCACTGAGCTTACACAGCTCAGTTTCAGAATGGCTTTGTTTATTGCTGTTCCTGGGTGTGCTTATTCTAATTGTATACCTTGCAATTTATCTATTTCTCCTCAAGGAAAAACAATGCAATATTAGTTTGATTGATCTCAAGACTCGAATAGAAAACCTTGAGAAAAGCTTGAGTAATCTCAGGATTCAGAAGAAAGATTCATCTCCCTACACTGCCTCACCATCTAAGCCTACTCAGTCTCTGTCTTGCCCTGTCCAATTCATCTCTCACTCTACCCAAACTGTATCTACCCAAACTGACTCTCCCTCTGCCTCTACCACTTCACCCCATCCCCTTACCTATTTTGTTGGAGCCCAAACAAAAAAACAAGCAATAGAAATTGAACATAATTCAGTTACATACATATTCCCCTTAAGGGAAGTACCCACATACAATACAAGTGGAGATTTAGTGATCATTAAACACTATGTACCTTTCACTCCACAAGATATTGAGAGATTCAAGGAAAAAGCTCCTTCGTTTGAAGATGAAACCATAGTGATTATAAAAAAGCTAGAAAGTAATCAGCCACATGTATAATCTAGATGGATGTGAGCATTTTGCCCCAAGCCTTTTTAATGTAAAAATAAAAATTTTTCTCTTGTTAAGCAGGCCCAGGGAAGAAGAGCAATTATTTGGCCCCATGAGGACCCAAAATGGAATGTTAATAATGAACAAGATTACTTGAAATTATGCCAGGCCAGAGAGGCATTACTAAAAGCAATGAGAGCTTGTTCTGATAGGCCTAGTACATGAACTAAAATTGAAATTTTAAAGCAAAAACATGAGGAAAATCCCTCCTACTTTAAGGATAGACTTATTGAGCTGGGAGGTAGATATATAGACATGGATCTTTCCAGAGAAAAGAAGACAATTGGTTAAAAACTGTTGTAAAGTGGTCAAAGACAATTTTAAAACTAACTGCCCAAACTGGGATCTTGAGGATTGAGAATGAATTTTGAGGAATTGAGAAGAGTAGCAGTTTATGTCTTTAACAGCCATAAAAAGAAAGATGAAGACAATGATGTTAATGGAGGCATTAAGGAAGGGAATAGAAGTACTAATGGGAAAAAATTTAAAAGGGAAATGCAAATCAAGGGGTGGCCATAGCCCCTTTTCAGAAATCCACAAATGAACCATTAATGCATTACTTCTTTGGAAAAGGGGGTCACATAATAATGAACTATAGAAAGTGGAATCAGGCAAATAGAAATAATAACAATTACAGAATAATAACAATAATAGAAATGCATTTAGAAATAATAATGAGGTAAATGATAACTCACACCAAAATACTCAAAATGGGGTAATCCACCCTATAATCAGGGTGGAAATCCCCTCAGCACAGGGGACCTCAGAGAAATAGTCAGGAATCTTTATGAAGGTGTGAGGGGGAAGACAGGGCTCTAGAAACAGAGAACAAAAACTTTGATTTTTCCAGATCCTGATGTCTTAACACCATTTATCCCAGTCCATTCTCCCTCCCATAATAACAATATTAATCGGTTTTCATAAGTGATTTTCAGATATCTAGGAGCACCACTACTTCTGAGTGATTATTTGCCTACCTTTGACCCAAGTAGTAGTTAGTTATATGGATGACAAAGTAAAGTGAAATAGTACCAGTGTATTCCCCATCTTCACATTTATAATATTCCTCACCTCCATATTTGTAGTGAATGGGACATGTAAATGCATGTCTTTTGCGACTGTTGCAGTCTCATCCTAAGGTAGGAAGGATTCCCATGAAGATTATTGACCCCTGGATGGCTCCCAGAGGAGGGAGAATTTCTCATAAGGTTTAGTATGACCCTTGGATGGTTTTATATGTGAATCTTAAAACTGCTCAGACTCTACGTCAGAAGATTTGATTAAGCTATTCCCCATTTTCTACAATGTAGGTACTTGGTCAGGAATGTATTGAAGACTTTTAAAATTACTCCACCCTGCTCAGACAGTGCCTTAGGGGAAGATAAAGTTGTAAACTCCTTACTGAACAATGAAAAGTCCCCAACTCATACTTATAGTGAAGCAAAAACCCTAAGCTAGGTGGTCTATTTTTAGATCTAATACAAAAAGCTGATAAGTACCTATTAAGGTTAAATTAATCACCAAAAGGTCAAGCAAATTACAAAGGGCAAGCTTAGCAAAGAGATGTGAAATACTCAGAAGATATAGTCTAATCAGAGAAGTTGATAACAAAAGAAGATGTGACTAAGAATGGACAGTCCTGGGGAAAAGTGTCTACTGTGATTGATAGATGTGAAAGTTTAGGGGAGGTGACATAAGAGAAAATTCTCTTTAAAAGGAGGTCAGGAGTTCAGTGGAGGCTCTCTGAACTCAGTTGGATTTTAGAGTTAGTTTGGAGGAGCTGGCTCTCTGAACTGAGTTCAGGAGTTGAGGATTTCAGGGAAGGACTGGAGTTTTGCTTTAAGACAATCTTGTGGTGAGTGATAAAACACTGACTAGTCTCTCTTAAGGCTCAGGCCTAGGCCATTTGGCCTAAGCCTGACCTACTATTTTCTTTTTCTCTCTTTCTCTATCCCTTCCTTTAATTACTTCATTTGTATTAATTAAAATCTCCATAAAACCCAGCTGACTTGGGTATTTTCATATTTGGGAATTTTCCCATGGAGACCACTTATTTTTTATTTAAATTAAGACACTAAAAATTATCTTTACAGTATGGCTTAAACCTTTACAGTTTTGGCAATTCACAGTCTTGAAACCCACATTTTTCGCAGTTACATATATTTGTAATTCTTTAGCTTATTCTACTCTTCTACCAGGATGGTAATTTAGGTTCTTGGTGACCTTCTAGACCCAAAAGGTCTTCATCAACAGTATAAGCAGGACCTATAGATTTATCACTCCATGACCTACACCCAGGAGATAAGGTGTACATAAAGAACTTCCAGCCCACTGGAGGAACTCAGCCTTCCAGAAAAGGTCCATTCCAAATCCTGTTAACCACTCTAACTGCTATTAAAATTGGAGAAAAGGACACTTGGATTCATTGCTCACATATAAAGCAACCACCTTCTATAGACTCTGAATAATTGTATCTTGTAATGCAAGTTTTAAAAAATTTTTATTCCTCCTATAATTTATAATAGGGAAATTATAAAGAGAAGCCAGGGGTTTGAGAAAGAAGTGTTAATGGATAGGCAACTGTCACTGAAAAAAACATGTTAGTAAAAGGGGACCAAGGTGGATAGATGTTAATTTAGCCTAGGGAAATGTCTAGATACCCAGAAATTATAGATAGAACTGGAAATATAAGTCCATAGACAAGTTGGATACTGTTTTGGCTCACATATTGTCATGGAATTAATATTAATGCTTTTTTTATTTTGAAGAATAAATTTAAAATATCCATTAGCCCTAATATCACTGCATACCCTAAAGCTTTAGACTATAGAAACATGCCATTAATTGTTAAATATTATGGGACTTTGACTAATAATTATATCTGATTTCAGAAGAAGAAATCACAAAAGAGACACTATATAGTGCCAAGAAGCACAAGATCAAGGAGACTAACCAATCCTGGTGGGATTGATGAGAAGATGCACCGAGACATGTTTTGAGGCTCAAGGAAGCGGCTGTTTGACAATGTCAGACACAGGCTATCCCTATGCCAGATTTCCAACAATACCTCAGTTTGACTGCTATTTTGGCTCCCCTCTCCCTGAGAGTGAAGGTAAACTCAGACAAGGAATCTTGTCCCCTTTTCTTTTTTTCTTTTATAGTATGGCAACTTTCTGTAGTCGTGGCTGCCTGTGGGTAAGTGCTTCATTGTTACAATTGTACTACAGGCTTGCAGGACATAAATCAGTTTAACTGGGCCCTGATTCAAGGACCTGTTATGGGCTTACTCTTGATTATTTAGAAGTTTATATTCATATACCCCCATAAATCAGCCATGTATTCTGGGGTGATTCTGATTTTGGTCAACACCCTCCTCATGGGGGATTGTATAACTGTCATAAATTCAAGATTTAAAAAATTGTTTTTCTTGTTTGAGAACAATTTCAGCAAAAGAAGCTTGTTAACTCTCCAAATTGAGAAAATGAACTCTTTAGAGAAGGCTCCATGGGGGAGCCTGCAGAGGCCATACACTGCATTGGGAGATCCACAGTGAACTTTGGGATGAATTGAACTGAAGGGGGTAGAACACATTTATTTCGATTGTAAACTTTTATACCAAAAGGGATTGACCCCTAATCAGCCTTTTATCAATGTGCCTACTAATCATCGGTTTTATTCTCTTTTGCTTTTATTTCTCTCATATCTCTACTTGTTGTAATTTCCCATTAGATGGTGCAATATTGTATATACTTTTTGTAAGAGATATAAGCTGTTTATTTGTAACAATTTATTGGGGAGATTAGGTATGTAGATCTGGGAGATTTCAACATGCTCGTCTCCTAATAGAATCACAGCAGTGATTGTAATGATAGAAACCACTCCCTAAGTTTGTCTTACCCCACCCCCCATTTTTTGCATGTGTGCATTGTGGGACTTAGGGGAATGGAAGATAAAAGCTGTGGGGCAGAGCTCTCTGTCTCTCTCTGTCTCTCTGTCTCTGTCTCTGTCTCTCTCTGGAGGTTGGCACTGGGAGCTTTGCAGCTTAAGTGGCTTAGCAGGCTTGGGATTTTGGCTTAGGTATTTTTCTAGATAGGTGAGAGTTTCACTCCCTTCCTTCATTTCCCTTTTTCAGGTATATCCATTTTTATTAAAATTACATTGTTACGGGCTACTAACAGACTCCTGACTTGAGAGTAAGCTTTATGACAATGACTGAAATATTGTATTAATATCACATTTAATAATTCTTATTTAATTCCTTTTAACCCAGAAATACCACTCTTAGATTTATTTCCTTGGGTAGTAAGGGAAAAATGAAAAGGGCTTATATGTTCTAAAATATTTATAATGACTTTCCCTAACTTCTGAAAATGACCAGTCATGGAACTGTACCACCCCATTTTATTTTTGATAAAACTTCCAAATGCTATAAGACTCCCAGGACTCTGAGGATAGGAGTCATTCACCTTTATCAAACTTAGATCCAACTGATTAGAGCACTAAAATCCATAATAAATTGATAGATCATGCTTGGAGCTTTGTGTTAGTGAATTTTGTTGCATATTGGATATTTTTAGCTCAGCACCTGCAATAAGAAGATTATGATATGAATGGAGAGGACACAACATATGCAAGAGATGGTGAGGAAGAAGAACCAAAAAGACATGGTGGAGGCAACTGGGTGGCTCAGTAGATTGATAGCCAGGCCTAGAGATGGGAAGTCCTGGTTTTAAATCTAGCCTCAGACACCTCCCAGCTGTGTGACCTTGGGCAAGTCACTTAACTCCCATTATCTAGCCTTTACCACTCTTCTGCTTTGGAAACAACATACAATATTGGTTCTAAGATGGAAGGTAAGAGTTTAAAAATCAATTAATTAATTAATTAATTAATTAATAAAAGCAAAAACCTACAATATACTGAAGAGTTTTCTCTCCTAGTTTCAAATCTGAATGACTGAAAGAACTGTTTGTTACTTTCAGCAGAAATGGGGAAGTTATGAGGAAGGATAGACTTGGGATAAAATAAATTGGGCTCTGTTTTGAACATTTTGAGTTTGAGATACCTATGGCATTTCCAGATGTAGATATCAAATAAGCAATTGGAGAGGAAGGTGAAGGCAAGTGAAACTCAGGAGAGATAAAATGCCACACATCTTAGGAGATGCAAAAAATCTCCCTTTAATCATCAAAAATATAGTACAAGCAAGCAGTTAGAAGCCTCAGAGGACTGAGAGCCAGACCTAAAGATGGGAAGACTAACATTCAAATATGACCTCAGACACTTCCCAGCTGTGTGACCCTGGGCAAGTCACTTGAAACCTATTACCTAGTCCTGCTTTGGAACTAGTACATGGTATCAGTTCTAAGACAAAAGGTAAGAGATGTTTTAAAAAGAGAGTATGAATTAGAAATGATTCAGACTATCAGAAATTCAAATGAGCTTTAAATGGATCACTAAAAGAGAAAGAATGCTCACAATCAATAGTTTCTCTCTCTAGATACTTAGAGTGAGCACAAAAGCAAAGTTAATGAAAGCAAAGACCTGGGTCTTACATTGCAATAAGGTCAATGATTTGTGATCCCTTCACAGATGAACCAGGCAGCAAATTGTCTATAGTTCATAGTCTGCAAGAATAGTATGAAGATCAGATGAGGTAAGTACCTTGTCTCTGATTTCACTAGTAAGGTCAGAGGCAAGATTTGAACCCAAGTCCAGCACTTTTATCCACTATGTCATGCTGCCTCACCTCAAGTGAAGATGCTTCATTTTTATACTTAATATGTGGCACTAAACAAAATGTTCTTTGTTCATTAGCAATCTTTTGTTTATTATTATTTTTAAGGAGAATATGTGCCCAAATAAATCCAACTGTACTTTTGACATTTGTAAATAGTTTCATGTTTAAAAATAGATGAGAAATTCATGGGTCATTTTAGGAGTCTTTTAGACCAAAGACCAAGGAATAAAACTTCCAAAATAACCTGCAGGCTTGGTATTCTATAACATTCAAGAGCCCTAGAAATTTAATATTTAAATGACTCCACATTTTCTTCAAGGCAGATCACTCCCAGTCTGTGTCTTCTCATCCTGTACTACTCTTTTATTTTTTAAACCCTTACCTTCCGTCTTGGAGTCCATACTGTGTATTGGTTCCAAGGCAAAAGAGTGGTAAGGGCTAGGCAATGGGGGTTAAGTGACTTGCCCAGGGTCACACAAATGGGAAGTGTCTGAGGCCAGATTTGAACCTAGGACCTCTCATCTCTAGGTCTGGCTCTCAATTCACTGAGCTACCCAGCTGCCCCCTCATCCTGTACTACTCTTGTCCATTTGTCCAACCAAAAAGCAGAGGGTTTTTTCACTAGATCTCTTGCCATTACACGTATACCTATGGAGAATGTGGGCTAACCATCCATTCCTCTCTCATAGCATGACTGGCCCACATCCTTTACTCATCATACATTGTGATTTTATGCTTCCTGTTTCCCTTCCACAGTGGTTCTTTAGTAATATATTATATCATCAACATCTCCATTACCTTTTGATGACCCAAGTTGTTCATTTGATAGAAACTGTATATTTGATACTTTGGTCATGTAGAAATTTGGTGACAAAAAAAAAAAGCTAATTTTTCATTTCAAGAAAATGCTTGGAGTCATTAAAATCACTATCTCATAGGAAAAACCAAGGATTAAGGAATGCCACTCGTCCAAACTCTAATATAAAGTCAGATAGCTGGCCCAGAGAGTTGGTCTATTTATCTTGAACAGATATTGTGGAGCTGAATAAAAGAGAAAGAATATGATTTCGTTTGAGAAAATATGCAGAAATCAGGTAGGTACATGAAATCCAGTTTCCATTGAGTAATATTTTGGCCTTTTGAACAGTCAAAATAGAAAGAAATTTAAAATAGTGCATGTCTAATACACAATCAAGAAAGATAGGCCTATTGACAACCCCATGCCTTAATCGCAAATCCAAGTTAATTTTGAGAGTACCAGGTTTACCTTAGTCTCATAATATTCATGTATTCTGAATTGGAAAATATATTCAAAGCCATCTAGTACAATCCTTCTCTTTTACTAAATTTGAGACCCAGAGTGGTTGACTTACTCAGGTGAATGTCATTGAAGTAGTACATTTCTTCCAAGAAATCTAGCATAACTCCAAGACTCATTCTGTTTAATTTTGTTTTGTTTTGCTTGGTTTTTGGTCCTCACAACAGCCCTGTGAAGCAGATATGATGATGATTATGATGATGATGCCTATTTTACAAATGAGGAAACTGAGTCAGAGAGATTAATTGTCTTCCCCAGGTACATAGAGTTATTAATTGTGAGTCAGAATTTGAACTCCAGTTTTCCTGACATCATATCCAACACTCTATCCCCCACACCACCTCGTTGCTCTTTTGAGGAGTATTCTAAGACATTCACAGAATCCAAAAATTCTGGAGAAACCCTCAAACCAATGTGGCCATCTTTTTCATCTTAGTATCCTAGAGCTGGCAGAAACTCAGAGATCCACATGTGGTAGAGATACTCTTGGAACTCAGATATAAGGGGATCATGGAGTCCTGGAACTAAATTACTTCAGTAGCTCAAAGGAAAGTGGATACTTCTAGGGAAGTAACACCTTTATTTGGCACACTAGTTAGACCAAGCCTTATTAGCTTTCCAGTTTTATTGCACCCTACTCCATTCATTCCCTTTACATTATAGCTAGACTGGCCTTTTTGCTTTAAGAAGCCTCCATTCCATCACCCATCTCTGCCTTTTGATGAGGCACCCTCTATGCCTGGAATGTACTCTGTCTTCTCCTTTTAGAATCACTAATTTTCTTCAAAACTCAGTTCAAGGACCCCTAACCACAAGAGGCCTTTCCTTGTTCCCAAGAAAGCTAGGAGTCAGGAAGAATCTGTTCAAATCCAGCCTCAGATATTCAGTAGCTGTGTCACTCTGTTTGCCTCAGTTCCTTAACTATAAAATAAGATGGAAAAAGAAATAGCAAATCCCTCCATTGTACATGCCAAGAAAACACAAAAGGGGGCCATGTACATACATACACACAGACCTGTGCATATATGCACACACAAACACACACGCACATATATATATATACATACATGCATGTTGTCTTTCCTGTCATGAGCTGACTTTGTATCCCCAGTGCCCTACAGCAATGATCCCTGATGGTGTTTAATAAATTCTTGTTGATTGACTGGCAGCATCAAAAGAGCCTAAGGAACCATGAATATGCGTTGAAATGGCATATAATGGGACTGTCCAGCCCCCACAATGTGGAGGCAACTAAAATGTCAGGTATCTAGGAAAATCTGAACTGGCCAAAGTTATGCCAAAAGTTTTTAAATGCCTTTTCCTTCTCCTCCCACCAACGTACTGCAAATGGGAAGTGTTTGTGAAGTGGCACTGTGCCCGCTACTCCCATACACAATGACTGATGATCTCCTCATGGTAGAAAACCTCCCCCAGTGAAACCAGGGCAGGTAACAGGGTGTGGAAATTCCTGGAAACAGGGCTGGTCAGGAATGAGGAGAGGAAGAGATAGAGAAAGAGGGAGTGATATTATCAGAGCCTGGTGGGAGGCCACCAGAAGAGACCTTCAGTTCCAAATAAACATCCAACACTCTGGGTCCTCAATGAAATATATTTGTATTCCCAGAACTTAGCACAGTGCTTGGCACATGGAAAACACTTAATAAATGCTTTATCTGTCATTCAGTCAAATGAAACTTTCATATCCTCTGAGATGCTGTCATTGATAATGCCTTTGGAAACAGCATTTACAAACTGGAAACCTTAATCCATTACTAACAAACTCCCCTTTATCTGAGCTATCTTCCTCTCATTTTTCCCCATCTTTTGTTGCTGAGGGAAACTTGACTTTCCAGAAGATATGAGATTCCTGGTCACCTTTTCCAGAATCACATTCTTTCTTGCATGCCTTCCACATACAATGGAATGGAAGAAGAAGGCAGCATTTCTTGCTCCACCATTGCCCCTTTCATAATTTTCCCTTATCATTAATAATCTACAACCTCTCTTCATTTCAGATTCATTCAATCCATCTGTATTATCATATATAGATCTCCATGACCATATTTCATTCCTATCAGGTCATTCAATCTTGAATCACAATTTTCTTTTTTTTTTTAATTGCCCCAGTCCTTATTCTTAGAGGCTTCTATATACATGCTGATCACTCTCATCTCCCAATTCATTATCCTCATCAGCCACTATTGCTTTACATTTCAATCCATCTCAGCCAGAGTAGAGACCCCCTAGATCTCATGATCACCCAATCCTGTTCTTTCCATGACCTCAAGCTATGAAATTCTTCTCTCTGATCCCAATTTCCTATCCTTCCAACTTCACTTCTGCCTCACTATTCCCAAACATTTGCTTTCACCTCATCATTATCTCTAGTCACTCCATCACAATCGATTCTCCCATTCTTTCAACCCTACCACAGCCTCAACATTCTTCTCTACACAGTCTTGGCCCTATAGTTGACCTGTTCAACTATGTACTGTACTCCTCTATGGAATCACCACCCCTCTTGTTCTATTACCATTCATCTTCCACCACCAATTTTTTTTTTATTTTGCTCTGACAGACTCAATCCTAACTGATTTTGTCATTTGGCCCATACTGACTTCTCCAAAACTTCTGTCACCTCACACCATTCCCACTAGAACTCCTGAGCTCAAGAGATCTACCAGACTCAGCCTCTCCATTATCAGACTTTACAGACTTGTGTCACCACACCTGGCTTCTTTGTTTCTTTAATGGAATATTTTATAATTATACAAGTATTTAGCATAGATTGAATTCTAGATATTTTGTGCTCTTTGAAGTTATTTTGAATGGCATTTCCCATTCTTACTATTGCCTCCTGGATTTTGTTACTGCTATGTAGAAATACCCTTTATTTTTGTGGGTTTATTTGATAACAAATGCTTATTGAATTAATTAAAATGAATGTGTCACCAATCATGTCAAAACAAAGGCATTATGGGTATCTATAGGAGACTTTGGGGTAAAGCCTAAAACTGAAATATTACCCTTGGTGTCTCAAATGAACTCTCAAGTATAAAAGCTGTATTTTCCTCTCTCAAATTTTTTCAGTGGAGAAATGCTTCTTTTTAATCTCACCAAGCATTTATTATCTACTGTGTGTAAGACACCATACATTATACTTGAGATCCTGAATATACAAAGATAAAATTAATCTCTGTCTTAAGACCCCCCAAAAGTCCTTCGGCCAACACGAAATATATGCCATATGCATTGTCATCTCAGCCCTAGAGCAGCCTACCAGGGCAGTGTCGTTGAAATGATTAGATCCTGTGGAATATTACAATTTAATTGTTTATGGATATTCCTAAAAAGAAGGCTTTAGTTATTTTCAGAGAGCTTTCAGGTTTGCACAAGGGGCTATTTTCTGAACAAAAATAATTGGGTACGGTTAATACAAATGATTTGTATTAGCTGCCATTTACTTACTGTGTTTCTTCTAGAGATCTCTCACACTTAGAGTGCCAACAGTTAAATTAATGTTTATAGATGGTGAGCATCACTGCATGTCTGCTACAGGAATTTGAATGAGGGTATTAAGAGTACCAATATCACAGCCACATCTGTTGTCAACTCCTGCACCCAGGAAAAAGCCATTCTAAAATGTGTTCCAGAGTGAAACTTGGCAACTAACCAAGTAAAGGATGGGATGACATTTCTAAACCAAAATTCCTGGCTTTAGTAGGTTTCACCCAGAGCTTTGGAATTTTTTGTTGTTGTAGTGGTGGGTTTTAGCGCTTGCATTTATGATTGTCCTACATATTCAGCAAAAAATGCTTTTTAAAAAATCACAGCAGCAGAAAAGAAACCTACTCCTTACCAAAGATTATAATAATACAAATAAGTATGGAATTCAATCTGACTTACTTGGTAACAGATTGCTAGGGTGTAGAGCTGCAGGTCAAGGTGTATAGCTTTGAAATCAAGGCCCAAAGGGGCCGAGGTCATTTATAAGGAGATGTGAAGTGTATATTTGGGTTCTGGGTCAACAAATGTAGTCAAGGTCCAGTAAGCAGGGAATGTTAGGGAGATCAGGGAGAGGAACAATGAATTTGCACAGTGGCCTTGCCAGAAGTTGCTTGCTGTGGTGGTTCAGGCCTCTCAGGGGCCTTGATCTTCACCAGCCTATGCTCTCAGGCATAGCTGAAGCAGGCTACAAGACTGCTGAGAAGCCTCAGTTTATGGGCATAAACTAGGAGAGACAGTAGAGAAGGAAAATCTCTAAGTAAAATGAAGAAGTCAATTCACCTCTTAAAACTTTTTTAAAAGGTTTTTTTATTTAATTTTTTTCAAAAATTTTAAAAATGATTTATAAGTGGATCAGCAAGAACTTCAATATTATCCTAGATGTAAAAAGTTTTCCACCCTCGTTGCATATTCCTAGAATCTAAGAATGGGAATAGAATTTGGAAGTTATCTATTTCAACTCCCTCATTTTGCAGATCAAGAATGAAAGCCTAAAGTGGGAAAGTAATATACCCAAGTTTTTGCAGGTGCAAGTAAAAGAACCAGGATTTAAACAGAAGCTGTGTATGTCACTATCCCAGCAACCATGAAGAGTAATCATAGGATTTATGGAGAGCTGGGACTAGAGTCCCACTTCTAAATTTAGAGATAGGGAAACTGAGTCCCAAAGGGGTTAAGTAACTTTACCCAACCAGAGTCACATAGGACATAAGAAGCAGAACTAAGTTATTTCTGTCACTATGTACATTGTTACCTAGTTCTACTCATTTCACTCTGCTTCAGTTTGTCTGTCTTTCCAGGTTTTTCTGAGTTGCTCCTGCTAATTATTCTTACAGAATAATGGTATTTTATTACAATCATATAGGATAACTTACTCAGACATTCCAAAATTGATGGATATCTCCTCATTTTCCAATTCTTTTCCCCCACAAAAAGAGCTGCTTTAAATATTTTTGTACTTCTAGATCCCCCTTTTTAAAAAATCTCTTTGGGATACAAATCTTGTAATGGTATTTCTGGGCCAAGTAGGTACTGCTTTATAGCCCTTTGGGCATAATAAACTTGTTAATTTGTTAGCCTAGGAAACTCCAGAACAAGAAAATTCTCTTTAGCAATGTAGGCTGACACCTTCTCAACAACTTATAGTCTTAGAGAACATAAGGAGATTGTTGGTCAATCAACAAACATTTATTGAACACTACTAAATTTTAAAGTCCTTGAAGGCAGAGACTATCTGGTGCTTTCTTTGTACAAGCCAGTCCCTACCTTCAAGGAGTAATTTACAATCTAAAAGAGGAAAACAATATATAAAAGAAGCTGAAAAGGGGGAAGAGGGAAGTGTGCCTGACTTAGGGGCATGATAATATTCAGAGGAGTGAAATAAGCTGATAAGAAATGATTAGATGAAGGATCCTCCTTTAATGGAGAATCTAGAAGGAATTCTCCACCATCCATCTTCTATTTCTCCAGACCTACAGAAAAGAAGGAGGAATGGAGCAATAGGAACTAAGAAGTATTATGCATTTCAGAGTTGATGAGATTCTGCAAGATGATGAGATTTGTGGGGCAAGATGAAATCTAAGAGGGCAGCTGGTTTGGAAATAATGAAGTATGCTCAATCACAGAGTCAATGCATCAGACATGGAACTTGAAAAAAAAAATGGGACTTGAACCCAATTCTTTCATGGCTCTGAGACCTTCTCTCTACCCATGATGCTATAAGCCTTTACTTACAGTTATCATTCAGTTGTGTACACCTCTTCATGACTCCATGGACTATATCCCACCCGTACTGTTCATGGACTTTTCTTGGCAAGGATACTGCATTGGTTTGCCATTTCCTTCTCCAGTGGATTAGGGCAAATAGAAGGTAAGTGACTTGCCTAGAGTCACACAGCTAGTAAGCATCTGAGGCCAGATTTGAACTCTTCTTTCAGATATCAAGGCTCTATCCACTGAACCATTTAGCTGCCTCCCAAGCCTATATCCTTGTAACAAATGATCACATGTCCTCTTGCTACTTAATAGTAGGTGTCATTCCTTTCCACCACATGCTGTTTCCATTAGAACACAGCTTGTCCCCCAAATCCAAAAGTAACTTTGAGGTCACCTAAAATCTCCCTAAGGATTTTGTTATGAGCTGATAGCACCTTAGAAAGATCCTATTCCTATGCAATACAAATGTGTGAAGACCACCTTACACATAGGTAAAACAGGTGAATACCCATGTGTTCATGATCTAAGGAGCAAGGGAGAAGACCACTGCTTCCAAAGATCTCTTCCCAGTTCCATGACTGATGCCCCATATTCTGGCATTAGACCTTTATTCCTTTGGCTTCTCCTTTTTCTTTTAAATGTGAATACCCCAGAGAGGGACAGTGTTATCTTGTTCTTTAATACAGAGTCACAGAATTTTAGTTATCAGGGATCTCAGAGGCCACCCAATCCAATCCACACCCAGTCATTGGAGCAATTATCCAGCTATTGATGAGATAGTACTTGTATACATAGGTTGATATAAATGTAGTCCTTATAGAAGAGAGTTTGAGTAAAAGAAGAAGATAACATTTTCCCCTTTCCTTAATATTTACCTTTTCAGGTATTCCTTGCTCTTTGATTTTCGGTATCAAACTTTCCACATAGCTCTGGTCTTTTCTTTGCAAAAAGTTGGAAGTCTTCTATTTTGTTGAATGCCCATACTTTCCCTTGGAAGTATATAGTCAGTTTTGCTGGGTAGCTGATTCTTGGTTGGAGACCCAGCTCTCTTGCCTTTCTGAAGATCATGTTCCATGCCTTACGATCATTCAGAGTAGAACTTGCAAGGTCTTGGGTGACCCTGATTGGCGTTCCTTTATATCTAAATTGTCTTTTTCTGGCTTCCTGTAGGATTTTTTCTTTTGTTTGATAGCTTTGGAATTTGGCAATTACATTCCTGGGAGTTGTCTTTTGGGGGTTTAGTGTAGAAGGTGTTCTGTGAGCTCTGTCAGTGGCTGTATTGCCCCCTTGTTCTAGAATCTCTGGGCAATTTTCTTTGATTATATCTTGTATCACCATGTCCAGTTTGGTGTTTATTTCTGGATTTTCTGGGAGTCCAATTATTCTTAAATTATCCCTTCTCCCCCTATTTTCCAGATCTATCACCTTGTCGGTGAGATATTTTATGTTCTCTTCTAATTTCTTGGTATTTTGGCTTTGCTTTATTGATTCTTGCTCTTTTACACGATCGTTGTCTTCCAGCTGCCTGATTCTGGCCTTTAAAGCCTGGTTTTCTTTTACCGTTTGGTCAAACTGGTTTTGTAGATGCGTGAATTTCTTTTGCATTATTTCCAACTTTTCCTCCCAGAAGGCTTCCATCTTTTTGGTCATTTCTGATTCAAATTCTTCATAGGTTTGTGGAGAGTTTCCATTTCCTTTGGAAGGTTTTGGAGCATTTTCTTTTATATTATCTTCTGTCTGCTCTGTATTTTGTATTTTGGCTCCATAGAATGTGTCCAAAGTCGCCCCTTTCTTCTTATTTTTCTTGGTATTTTGGGGCTTCTGTGGTTCTGTGGAGTTTGCCATTTCTGAATGTGGAGGATTCGCTTTTCTTATCTCTGGTGATCCGAGGCTTTAGTCCTGGGCAGATGTTGGTTCTACGAGCTTTCCCTGGGTTAAACTGAATATGCCTCACTGGAACTGGAATGGAAGGGTCAGACCACGAGGCCACACTCTCCCCCTAGCTCGCTTTCAGGAAGTTGCCTTCAGAATCGCTGGCCGTGAGGCTGTTTTGTAGGCCTGCGGGGGGGGGGGGGGGGGGGGGGGGGGGGGGGGGGGGATGGGCTGCAGCTTTCCCAAGCTCTAGGGCAAGGACTTTCACTGCGACTTGGATAGCAGGATCCAGCCCGTGAGGCTGTCTTGCCCGCCCTGAGGGTTGCTGTTGTTTCGACCAGCTCTCTGCAGCGGAAGCCCCAGGCAGTAACTTTCACCCGGACTCCGGTAGAAGGCCCTGAGGGTTCTGCTCTCTGAGCCGGGCTGGGCTGCGGCTTCCGGGAGCCTTGGACTCTGCGCTCCTACCCCTGAGGTCCGAGTGATCTCGGGTTCTGGCTTTTAAGGGGAGCCGTACCTTTTGAACCGGGTCCAGATCCAGGAGGAGGGTTCCCAGGGTCTGTGCTGTTGATCGTTTTGAATTTCGGCGCCTTAGGAGCTTATCGTTTGAGATCGGTCGGGAAGGGTTTTCAGGAGATCTGAGCTTTAGCTTTCTCTAAGCCGCCATCTTAACCGGAAGTTCCAAGATAGTACTTGTAAAGTCATATGAAATGAAATATTTTTGAAGTGCTTAGCACAGTGCCTGACATATCACAGACACTTAATGAATACTTATTCCTTTCCCCAAGTTTCTTAAAGATCTCCAAAAAAGGGGAGCTCATCACCCTCCATGGGAGCCCATTCTACTCTTTAACACCTGGAGTTAATAAGAGATTAGTTATTAAAAGTTTTTTCCCTGTATCAAACTTAAGGTTGCTTCTTTGCTGCTTATTCCCATCATTCCTGAGTCTACTCTCTTGGAACAAACAAAACAAGAGTAGCCCTTACAATCCTTCAAAAACTTGAAGGCAGCTCCCATGTCCACCAAGAGCCACCTTTTCTTCGAGTTAAACAATTCCTTTTACTTCAATTGGAAATCATGTCCCAGATTATAATGTTCTTTCTAAATAGTATTGCCCAAAACAGAACACAGTACTCCAGATAAGGTTTGACCAGGGCAGAGTACAGTAGGACCTCCTGATTCCTAAAAGTTCTACTTGATTTAAGGCAATCCAGAATCAAATAGGCATGGGATACGTGAATTTCAGATGAATAAACATGAGAGTACTGAGTGGCTAAATGTGAGGCAGGGGCAAACTGTAGAAGAAGGACCTTTTGGGAAAGGATAAAACACCAAAGCAGGGAGGGTCAACAATTTTGCCATCTTCAAAAGTTTTGCCATGGACTAACTCAAAGGGTCTAGGGGCAGGTAAGTGATGTAGTGAACAAAGTGTCTAGCCTAGATTCAGAAAGATTGGAATTTAAATTCAGCCACAAACACTTACCATTAGTGTGACCCTAGGCAAGTCACTCTACCCTGTTTGCCTCAGTTTCCTCAACTGTAAAATAAGCTAAATAAGGAAATGGCAAATTACGCCAATATTTTTGCCAATTTTATTTGCCACTTTATTTTTTGCCACTTTAAACGGGTCACAAAGAGTGGGACATGACTGAAATGACTTAACAGTAACAAACTCAGATGAACACCCTCCTTTCCCTTCCCCAACTCCTCCCATTCTAACAGTTCTAAAACCACACATCTTCTTTTAGGACAGCTTAGAATTATTATTGGGATCCTGGTGCTAATGAATTTAAAGAAGTATGGGAAGTTATTTAAAATGATATAAGCTTTCAAAGACTGCCCTTTGATCCAGCCATGGGTTTGTACCCCAAAGAGATAATAGGGGAAAAGACTTGTACAAAAATATTTATATGGGAGTAGGAACACAGAAGAAAAGCAACTGTTTGATCACATGGGTTGATGGGGATATGATTGGGGATGTAGACTCTAAAGGATCACCCTAGTGCAAATATCAATAATATGGAAATAGGCCTTGACCAATGACACATGTAAAACCCAGTGGAATTGCGCATTGGCTCCAGGAGTGGGGTGGGAGGAGGAAAGGGAAAGAACATGAATCATATAACCATGGAAATTTCTTCTTAATTAACCAATTAAATACATTTTTTAATTAAATAATTATAACTGTGCTCTTTGTGTTGGCAAAAAAAAATAGAAAATGAGGGGATGACCTCTGATTGGGGAATGGCTAAACAAATTGTGGTATCTGTTGGTGATGGGATACTATTGTGCTAAAATTAATAATGAACTGAAGGAATTCCATGTGAACTGGAACAACCTCCAGGAATTAATGCAGAGCAAAAGGAGAAGAACCAGAACATTTTACACAAAAACTGATACATTATGGCACAATTGATTGTAATAGACTTTTCTACTAGCAGCAGTGCAATGATCCAGGATAATCCAGAGGAATTTATGAGAAAGAATGGTATCCACATCCAGAGAAAGAACTGTGGGAGTAGAAACACAGAAGAAAAACATATATTAGATCACATGGTTTGATAGGGATATGATTTGGGATGCTGACTCTAAATGATCACTCTATTGAAAACAGTAATATTGGAAATAATTTTTGAACAATGATACATGAAAAACCCAATAAAATTGCCCTTTGGCTCTGGTAGGGGGGAGAGGGAGGGGAAGGAAAGGACATGATTCATGTAATCATCAAAAAATATTCTAAATTAATTAAATAAATAAATAAATTTATTTTGAAAACAAATAAATAAAATTACATAAGCAGAACCAAGAAACAACATATACCATGGCAAAATCAATGCTGATGGAAAGAAGAGCCAAAATAATAACGGTGTCTAAAATCATTTGGTTTGAACTTAGCAATGAAACAACAAAAAATTAGACTACCAGATTCAGAAGTGGTATAATACAATGGAAAGAGCACTGATATTTAGAGTCAGAAATCTTTTTAAGTTAGAATCTTGACTTTGCATTTTCCCCAATGACAATTTAGATTCTATCTCCTGATTCCATGCCTTTGTACTGGCTGTCCCTCATGCCTGGAAGGCACTCCCTTCTCAATTCTGCCTCTTAGAATTCCTGGTTTGTTTGTTTTTTTACAACTCAACTCTGCTGGCACCTTCTATGCAAGGTCTTTTCTGATCTCCTTGGTGCCTTAGAGCTTTTTTCACCCTCAAAATTATTTTGTACATAGCTAGATATTTACATGTCTTCCTCAATAGAACATAAGCTCTTTGAGAAAAGGGTCTCCTTCATTTTTGTCTTTGTATCTCCTGTACTCTGGGATATTAGATGGCACAGCAGATAGAGAGCACTGTATCTGGAGACAGGCTCATCCTCTGGAGTTCAAATCTGGCCCTGAATATCTACTAGCTGTGTGACTTTGGGCAAGTCACTTTACCTTGTTTGCCTCAGTTTCTTCATTTGTAAAATGAGCTAGAGAAAGAAATGGCAAACAACTGCAGTATCTGCCAAAAAAAATAAAATAAAATAAGAGGAGTGTGGTTACAAAGAGTTGGACAAGACTGAACAACAGCAATCTCAAGCACCAAAGTGCAAAGCCTAGCCTGGCTACTGTGCCTCCAACAGAGGGTAAGGTTTCTGGTGGGGAATTTGTATGTTTACTTTTCTATAAAATCTGGCCAAGATTGTGACTCTAACTCTAAAGTGATTCTCAAATGACAAATCAGCTTATGACAAAGTCCACCTTGAGATCTCAACAATCAGAAGCCCTGAGTTCTGCTCCCGGCACTAGCACATCATTGGCCTGTGACCCTGAATGAACCACAATGACTTCCCTGTACCACCATTCTCTTTGTCTCTGAGAGAAGGACAGCCATGGTGTGAGGAACAGCAGATGAAAAGCAGCCCATTTGGCAAAAATGTTCAAGAAATGCTTAACGAGTCGGAATAACAACCTGGAAAGGAGAGTGAGTGAGTGAATGAGTGTGTGTGTGTGTGTGTGTGTGTGTGTGTGAAGTGTTCTGTGCACAGTGGAAGGGACTCAACCATTGAATTTAATGATCTGATGTCTCATTTTCCTAGGACTTGTCTGCATCAGCCAGCTGGGTTCCCACTCTGTTCACCAATTAATAGCAAGAGATAATCTAAAATCATTGTCTCAGCTTGTGTCACTAATCTTAGACTTGCAACTACATTTAGATTCAGGATACTAAAAAGCTAGGAGTCTCAAGTCATAAGTAAAATTTATGATGAATTCAGAGAAGCATTGGAAGACATGCAATAATTCAGAGTGAAATAAGATCTAGGGGGGAAAATATACAGGATGAGTACAACCATGTAAGTATAAAGAAGAAGAAAAAAAGAAAGAAACTGAATACTGTGCAATTGTAATGAACAATCTTATTAGTGGAAAAGAGTTCCAAAAAGCCCCTTCTTGTCCCATTCCCTTTAGAGAGGTGAGAAACCAGGAGTATGGAATATTATATATACTGACAGATACAGTTGGTGTATTGGTTGTTTTCACTAAGCTTTTTTTTTCCTTCATTTAGAAAGGGTTGGCTCTCTAGAGAAGAGATTTGGAAATGAGGGTGATGAAAAAACAAAGATATAAATAAAATGAGTTTTTTAAAAGTTTTATTCAAAAAAGATTAAAAATCAAATGCTATCTCACAATAAAAATCACCAAATTGGTGTTAGAGGAAATACTGAGAGATCCAAGACTCCCTGTCTCTAGATTACCCACATTCAGATGTTAATGATCACTGTACCTAAGTTTCCATGAATAGGTGAAAATCTGTGCTATTTTTAGAGCTACTTGGATATAGAGATCATATTCTTTCCTTCAATAATGCCTTTCAATGGTTGATGGCTCTCATAAGATTATTGGACAGTTAAAAGAATTAGACATATATTTATTTCAGATAAAAACCTATCTCAATTCAGAGTAAAGAAATATGGTTGAAATAAGCCTGTTAAGGACAGAGTCTATAATATTCTATCAGTTCTGTGCCCTCACTAAATGCCATAAGTAAGACAATTAATATTAAACAACGATAATGATTCCTTGAATTTCAATCCATCTAATAGAGTGCTTTGCTCACAATGACCCTTCAAATTCTGTAGTGTAAGCATTATCTCTTTTTTATAGATGAAGAAACAGAGGCTCATGGTGATTAAATAACTTACCTAGTTTTGCATAACTAATATAGTTGAGAGCTGGGATTCTAATCCTTTGATTCTTTTAGTGAGAAAGTATAATGCAGTCGAAACAAGGTTAGCTCTGGAGGAGAAAGACCTGGGATTACCTCCTCTGTATAGCTACCTTTATGACCCTGACCAAGTCTCTAGGTTACCCAGAGCTGGTTCCATCAGCTGAAAATGAGTTAGACTAAAATGGCTTCTGAAGTCCTTCCCAAGTCTAGATCAATGATCTCATGGCTCCAAACCTAACACTCCTTACATTGCACTAAAGAAAGTAATGATCATAGAAGTGATAATTGTCATCTCTCTGTTATTCCTCCTTTCTTTTTGAAGGTCAATAACATCACACAGGGTGATGTCTTGACTTGCATGTGCATTGGATTTAAGTGAGGCAGAGCTGCACAAAGACATCCACCTCACTCTCTCTTTCAGAGTCATCAAAGTCCAATGGCAAGACAAAAGTCAGGACAATTGGTTATATTCCAAGATGCAGTAGATGACCTTGATTTCTTCAATATGTTACCAAGCTCTAACCACTCCTTGGCACCTGTTTCAGCTGCCTTCATGGCTACTGGAACAAAATATTCTCATCTGACCATTCCACCAAGGGAAATCTTCACATTCTTGGGGCAGACATCTCCATAACAGACTTAAAGTGTTGGGAGCCTGTCAGTTACCCTCAATGTAGGTTAGCCTGTCTGCCAAGATAGTTTTCTTGAGGTGTGACCACAGCACATATTACAGCTTCTTGGAGCCACTTGTTAGCTACTGATTGAATTAAACATTAGATCTTATATGCAAAAATCTTTGTTTGAGCCCATTTCAAATTTTCATTTCAGAGGTAATATTTTGAAAATTTTTCATCTTACTATTGTTAAATTTATGGTTGGGCTGAATATTTAATTTGTCACCAGGGATTTAATTTCTAAATCCCCCAAATGAATTGCTAAAGTAAAATGGAATTTATGGTAGTTTATTTTTACAATAGAGGGAAGCTATTGAGGAAGAGAGAAAATGAGAGAGACAGAAAGAGAGCGCTCCAGCTTCCTCTGAACCAGGTAGAAATTCTAAGGCCCCAGTCCAGGGAAAGGAGTCTCAAGACAATGGGCCTTTCCTGGAGGCTCAAGCCTCCAGAAAGGGCAAGGAAGGAAGTCAGCCTTTACACTGACCATATTGTCAGTTCAATCAGCAGATTCTTTTATCAGTCTCAACTCCAGCAGGCTCTTCTCCAAGTGTGTCTCTTTAAAACTCCAAGTGTCCCTCTTCACTCTAAGTCTCTCTTCTCTCCAAGTGACTCCCTTCAAGTCTCTCTCTTAAAGTGTCTGTCTCTGTGTGTCTCTGTTTCCATTTTTAAAGACCTTTTTTCTCTTGTGTCACTTCCCCTAAATCTTATGTCTACCAATCAAAGCTGATGCTCCACTCCAGGACTGCCCACTCTTTCACACATGGGTCACAGTCCTCCCATTCAATATATGAAATGGGTGTTCATACCTTTTTGTGGTTAAAATCCAAAATGGGTAAATCTCCATACTCAACTTTAAGTATTTTTTTTTTACATTTTGTGTTTACATTTTGGGGATTAAAATCTAAAAATAGACAGGGGATTAAAATTTAATCTTCACAATCAAGGAAGAGCTAAGTACCTTCATTGTTAAAATCAGGAGAGAGCCAAATCCAGTCTTCACATTATCAACATGATATTGACATTGATGTCATTAAATTATAGTTCTGAGTTCACATAATATAAACAATCAATTCAGCAAAGACTTATTAATATCATTAATATTAATTAGTTTTATTCATATTAACCTTGTATTGCTAGGCACTTAATATACAAAAACAAACACAAAGCATTTAATATACAAAAACAAACACTCCCTTCCCTCCTGGACCTTATATTCTACTTAGGTAGGGAAAAGAAATGTTATGGTAATATGCCCAGATCACTAAAGACAAAGTAATTTGAGGACAGAAAGAACACTAATATTGGAAGACTTAAGGAAGGCTTTAAGAGGATGTGATACTGACATTGTATATTGAAGGAAGATAAAGATTCTGAAAATAATATTAAACACCAAATGCCAGGGAATATCAACCCTAATGGAGATCTAGTACATATTCAGATCACTGGGGATGTGACCTCATCACTCGGAAAAGATGAAAGTCTGCTCTCTGGAGAACCATAATGACACAAATGAAAAATGTCTTAGAGAGAAAGATTATGGAGTCAATATAGACATTCTGGATCCAGTAGGTCAACCTCATGTTGAAGAGGAGACTTTTTGATTGGCTATAGAGACATTCAAAAAGGCTTATAAGCTTCAGATACTCATTCACATCTTTGAGAGGAGACTTTCCACAACTACTGAATGGGGTCTCTTATCTTGGGAATTTTAAAAAATCAGAAGAGAAAACCCCAGAAACCCCAGAATCAGAGCCTATGGAGTTGTAGTTAACCTGACATCACCGAGGATTTCCAGGAGTAATCTTTGGGAGAGTTTTCAGGTTTCCTATCCAGAGGAAGCTGAGACAAGAGCTCAGCAGGCATTGATGCCATCTTTGAGTATAAATAGATCCAAGCTAAGTTGAGTCTACTGTCCTTGCCCTCATCCCCCATCTTTGAAGTAAATATATTTTTATAGTAGTTAATTGATATTAAATGCTTAAATGGAATGAAAGTGCTAGTCACTGGCCCCCTAGTAATGGAAGGAACATAGCCAGCAAAAGTTTGACCTAATGGCAATAGAGAAGGGATATCCCAAAGACTTGTGGGACCTAAAATTCTGCAAGGACATGTAGCACACCAGAATCTGAGTATAGCTGAAGTACACAAAATTGAAAGGGAGCAACACAAAAAAAAGTTACAAAGGAAGAGGGGAGCCAACTTGGGGGGGGGCCCTCAAAGACCAGGATGAATGGTTTGCATTTTATTCAAAAGGCAACAAGGAGCCTCAGAAAGAAGTCTTTTTAACAGGGAAATGGCACAATCAGAACAGAACCTTACAAAGATTACTTTGTCAGCTGTGTGGAAGATGGATTAGAGAGGAGAAGGTCAGAAAGTAGAGACCAACAATTACATGGCTCTTGCTACAGACCAGATGAGAGGTAGTGAACACCTAAATTGGGTGGTAGCTATGGAAATGAAGAGAAATAAATGAATATGAGAAATACTGCTGTGCTAGAATCACCAAGACAGGGTGATTGCTTTATATACTGGGGTGAGGAAGAGGAAATGGTCAAAAATAAATATTTAGTGCCCTATCTGGGCTCAAAATTATCCTCCCTTCATACACAGTTATAAATCTAGATGACTGGGGGCATGCTGGTGCCCTCAACAGAAATAGGGAAACTTGAAAGAGGAGAGTTTTTAGAAGAATACTGATGAAAGTAATAGCAATCGTTTGTTGTTGCTTCTTAGTCAGTTAGTCATATGCAACTTTTAATAGCCCTATTTGGGGTTTTCTTGGCAGAGATACTGGAGTACCTTGACATTTCCTTCTCTGGGTAATTTTACAGATGAGGAAACTGAGGCAATCATGGTTAACTGACTACCCAGAATCACACAGCTAGTAAGTATCTGAGGCTAGATTTGAACTCAGGTCCTTCTGACTATAGGGCCAACAATTTACCCACTGTGCCACCTTGCATTCCTATGTTTTAAGGTTTTTGGCATACTTTACAAATATTTTATCTGGTCCTTACAACCACCCTGAAAGCTAGGTATTATTATTATGCCCATTTTACAGATTAAAAAACTGAGGCCAGCAGAAGTAAAGTGAATTGCCATGGGTCACATAGCTAGTAAGAATCTGAGGCTGGATTTGAACTTGGGTCTTCTTAGCTCCAGGTTCAGCTTTCCATTTACTGAACCACCCAACAGTCAATAGGAGCATGATAATTAGTTCCATTTTAGATATGCTGGGTTTTTTATTATGATAATTAGATTACAGGATCATAAATGTAGAGCTAGAAGGAACCTTAGAAGTGATCTAGTCCTATTCCCTCATTTTATAGTTAAAGAAACATGCCTGAAGATGTTAATGTTTAAGATCACATCAGATAAAAAATGTCAGGGGCAGGTCTTGAATCTGACTTTTTTCAGGGGAATGAATGGGTATAGGCATATAAAAAGGGCACCTCAATAGTCTTAGTGCACATTAATGCTAATAGCTTAAAACTAAACTAAAATTTTTGGTTCATTTTGCATTTGAGAGTCTTTTCAGAGAAGATCTTTGATCCCATAGGAGCAAAGAAAATCACTAAGGGGGATGAAGAGAATAAAGGAGTGGAAAGCAGAGAGGAGGGGACAAGAGGAGAAGAGAAGAGGAGAGGAGGGGAAGAGAGAGGAGAAGAGAGGAGAGGAGATAAGAGGAGAGGAGAGGAAAAGACCTAGGACAAAATCTTGGGTGACAGCTACACTAAGAGAGTGGGAAATGGATGGTAATTTAACAAAGAAAATTGAGCAAGAATATTCAGGCAAGTAGGAGGAGAACCAGGAGAGAGCAGTGTCATGGAAACCAAGAAAGGTTGTTGATAAGATATAAATGAGGGAGTAAAAATACAATTTTATGAATCAAATAGAAAAGATGAGGCCTATGTCTTTTGGGTTCATATTAGAAGATAATTCTGAAGTCTACTGTTGGCTATGAATTCTACAGTATCATGAAGATGCAAAGCCAGGGATACTTCAAATGTGAAATATGAAACCTTCCCTTTTTTCCCACCTTCTAGATTGTTATCACATTATGACCTGTTTGCTAATGATATACTCACCATGGAAAATAATGTTTCTTATTTAATTGGCAGTAAGGTCTGTCAAATAAACAGTAACAAATAATCACCAAAATAAATAAATAAAGGAGTCTAAGATTGCAAGAAATAAGCTAGAAGAAAGATTCTCTTCTATACCATGGGATGACATAGGATTCAGCAACGCCTCTGGCTCTATTTGAGTCTCTCCTCTAGTCAAACCCACAGCTTATTAGCACCCATTTTCATGAATTTCAGTAGATCAAGCCAGAACAAAATATAACTTCATCAAAACAGAATGACAAAATAGGTCAAAGAGACTGAGATATCAGTGTCTTTAACCTATTTATACATGTGATAGTAGATATAATTATTAATTATTTTAATAATTTTATTATTAAATATACTATTAAATATCAAAATTAAATTAATTTAAAAATTATATTTAAAATATTAAATAAATGATTGATCATATTTTCTTAATACATAGTAGTATATATAATTCCTGGGAGATGAGAAATTCCTTAGGGAAACTCCTTGAACCTCTTGAGAGTACTGGTCTCCTCAGAATGCATGCAGATAATCAGGGAAATCTTGGTTTCTCTATAAGGGCTGCTCCCTGTGGTTGCTTCCTTCCAGCTGCTTCCCTTGGCTACTCCCCATGACTGCTCCCCACAGCTGCTCTATGTGGCTGGCTGTTCCCTACCATTGCTCCTTCAGTGCTACCACCTACTCTCAGCCACCTGCACCTCTGGACCTGCCTCTTGGCCCCACTAGCTGCCAGACACTTTGTCTTTGAGCCACCAGGGTCACATTTCTGACTCCATATCTATCTCATTAGCTAGCCTCTGTTCTCCTCAGTATTGTAACTGGATGGATGTCACCATGCTGCAGAAGCATTTGAGATCAATGCTCCTGAGAGAGCCTGGAATCTGTGCCCATGTAAAAATCCTGCCTACCAGCTACAAGTTCAACGGAACATAGATGAATACTAGGGACCCCTTCAAACGGTGTTAAGGTATATAGCAAAAACTATGATAAAATGCATATCTGTCGTGCTTTAGGGGATACAAAACGTTTTCCTTAAATTAACTGTGAGATAGGTGGGGCAAATCCATCCCCATTTTACAGGTGAAAAAACTGAAACTCAAAAAGAGTTCTCCTTTTGTTGCAAGATACTTCTTCTCCTTGGACATCATTTCAGATGGGTTCAAAGACATCGTACAACAAATTTTCTCCAAGGAGTGTTTCTGTTTGTCTGCCCCTGTCAAATCCAAGGACAAGCTACAGACAGGAAAGTAAATATCAAAACTATAAACTAAATAGAAGAGAGAAGGAATTTATAGCAGGCTCCCATTCATAGATAATTCTGAAATTCACTTTTCACAATGAATTCTGGAGTGCAGCTAGAAGTCAGTCTGGGGCGGGGAGGATACATATATACATACATCCCTATAGGTATATGTACTCCAAAATGATTAGTTGCTCTGCTAAACTCATAAATGATAGCCCAATGGGAAGGTCCATATTGCTTCATTGGAAGTTTCTAGTTTGGAACAACTTTTAAAAGTTAGCCATGCAGGCATGCACATGAACTTCTGTCCTTTCCAAGATTCGCATGACAAGAATAACTCTAATAATTTTTACACTGTGCCTGACAGACAGGAGGTGCTTAATAAATGTTGACTGATTGATTGATTATTTGCTTAGTACTTTAAGGTTTGTGAAGTGCTTTAAACAAATTGCCTCATACCAGCAATCCTCTAAAGTAAAATGCTTTGGCCAATATTATCATGCCTATTCCATATATGAAGACATAAAAATTTGGAATTATGTAAGAGCCTTACTCAGCTTCAAAAAATGAGTGTCCATGGAACCACCTGAACCTATGTCTTTCTGGCTTCAAGACCAGGGCGCTATCTTCTACATGAAGAAGCCTCTCCAGAAGGCTTGTTTGAGCCAAATTTCCTTTTTTAAAAAATTTCCCCCCACACATTCCTCCTCTTGTAGAGAGGTCAGAGACTACTGGTACTGGATGTTACATGCACTGTTGCAATGTCAGTACATTTTACTTAGCATTTAATTTTTTTCACAAAGGACAGTTTTGTGAAGGTAGCAGTGCATCTATAATGATTAAAAAGAAAGAAAATGGCATTAATAAGACACATATTTCTGCCAATTTCTATGAAAGGGGGCCCGTCCTCCCTCCACATTTTTATATCCACTCCTAACTTATTTTTATTCAATATATGAGGAACATTTATATGCTATTTCTTTAATTTTATGTCTGACATCATAGTTATTACAATCTTCACTTTTTTTCCAAAATCCCCGATCTCTTCAAAGTGCTGTCTCTGAAGTCAGAAGATCTACCTCTGATACTTATTCCCTTTGTAATGTTGGACAAGTCACTTAACATCCTTGGACGTTGGTATCAATTGTAAAATGAGAAATTTGGACTTACCTGGCCTCTAAAGGTCATGCCTCTGAACTCTAACTCAATCTGTAATTCTACAATCACAATGCCATCTACTTACTAATCATGTGATTATTCATCCAGGATAGGCTCATTCTACTTCTCTTGCATTTTCTTTTCTTTTTTCTCTCACTTTAATATAACATTTTATTTTTTCCTGGATACATACAAAAGTACTTTTGAAGATTCATTTTTTAAATTTTGAGCTCCAAATTCTCTTTCTCCTCTCTCCTTATTCCCCTCCCTTGATCTAAGTTATACATTACGTATTATCATTCAAAATAAATTTTTTTCATGGTCATGTAGTAGAGAAGACTCATATTTTTAAAAAATCATTTTATTTTCAAAGCACCCTTCTAAGAAATCATAGGATGCACATGGGTTATAGAGACAGCATGAGTTGATGAGATAAATATTACCCCTGGGAATGGAGATATTGTGAATTCTGTTTCCTCCCTGGCTCTTAGCCCCCATGTGATCCCACACTGATCATTCTCCCTCCCAGGGCTTCTGCCTTCATGTTTGCAAAAGGAAGAGGTTGTCAGAAGCAAACTTCATCCAAACATTAGGAGGGAATGATACAGCCTCTGGCATGCAGCCTGTACAGGACCATTTCTCAGACTCAGCAAACCACAGTAAAAATGATGGCCCAAAACCACACGTGCAGATATGAGAACATGTCTGAAAATGGAGAGGATCAAAAGTAGTCACAGTGAACCAACCCTACACAGGAGTTCAATCATCAAATCCTCATGAGTCTTTTGGTTTTCTCATCAGGAATTTGTGATACTAAGCAATATCTACCTAATCAATTGGTTAGTCCAAAAAAGGTTTTTATTGTGTACAAAAAGTATTTAAGGCTTCTCTCCTCCCCCCCCCACCCACCCACCCCTGAATAGTGTTTTGCCAAAACTTTGGCAGGGGAGCATAAAAATTAGCCACCATGAAAATGAAATGGTTTATAGGAGCCAAAGACAGTGTTTAGGAAAATGTGTTTGACTGCTAAGAGTTAACTACAGAATCATGGTTAAATAGAGAATTAAATTCAAAATGTAGGACTCAACAGTGCCTGGTATATAAGCATTAATAAGACACCTCTCTCTCTCTCTCTCTCTCTCTCTCTCTCTCTCTTTCTCTCTCTCTCTCTCTCTCTCTCTCTCTCTCTCTCTCTCTCTCTCTCTCTCTCTCTCTCTCTCTCTCTCTCCTCTTCCTCTTTCTTCTCCTCCTCTTTCTTCTTCTCTCTCTCACCTTCTCTCTTTCTCTCTACTCTTCCTCCTCCTTCTCCTTCTCCTCCTCCTCTTTCTTCTCTCTCTCCTCTCTCTTTCTCTATCTATCAGAATTGCAAGCATTTATTATCTTATCATTCAACTCAAACTAATTATTCATTTGTGCCTTCTTACAGCTCAAAGGAATTGGTAGCACGAGTCACTTTATTACAAGGTTAAGGGAAACAATATATATGTCTGAACTTGTAGAATGAATCTACATTCCTATTCACTTCATACTTAGATTCTCTCAAGACTGAAAACATACCATTTGTCATTATTTCCCAATATACAGAAAAGGCAGTGTGCTACAGTAGAAAGAGTTCTACCCCTAGATTAAAGTGTAATCAAGGTCTGAATCCATCCTCATGCTTATAAGTTCCATAATCATGACCAAGTCACTTAGCTTCTTTGATACTGAATTTCCTCATCTTTAAAATGGAAATAGTAAAATCTACTGGACTTGCCTTATGGACACATGCATAGATTAAAATCTTTCAAGATTCGCTGGGAGATACAACAGCAGGAATCACCCTGTTTAATGACTTTCTGATCATAATTATCAAGTGAAATGTAAAAAAAAAAAGGAGAGACATGCTTACCAAAGTTATTTGACATAATGAGAATGAAGCTCCAGAACTCAGTACTAGTCAGACAGGGATTCCCTACAGATGGAGAAGTCCTCTAAATGCTTCTGTTTGTAGATGACATTGTTCTGATTTCATCAAGACTAGGAAAGCTGCTTTGCATCCTAGAAGAGATGTATAATCACTCAAAGAAGCTTGGCTGGGCCATGCACACAGTAAAGATCAAGGAAACAAAGAATTTCTATCATTCTGACTCTAACATGCATTTGGATGGATGCCCTGTAGAGCTTATCTATCTGTATGTGTATCTGGGGTAGATGATACTGATAGACAGGGAAATGGACCTGGA
Source organism: Monodelphis domestica (assembly GCF_027887165.1). Classification (NCBI taxonomy): domain Eukaryota; kingdom Metazoa; phylum Chordata; class Mammalia; order Didelphimorphia; family Didelphidae; genus Monodelphis; species Monodelphis domestica. The sequence goes on along the minus strand of NC_077233.1, from coordinate 116,725,961 downwards.
GTTAAATAGGAAGAGAAAAATGGGCTGGATTGCCTTTAAGAAATTGTATCCCTCTTTTATTGACCTTGAGATTCTTAGGAAAGTAGGAACCCATCATTTTACTATTAACATTCTACCTGTGTTATATTTGGAAGGAAGAAGTGAATATGCAGCTGTCTGTGAAGAATTAAAGAAATTGGTATCATAGACAGGATAATGGGGAAAGCCATAATGGGTGTGGATAGGCTGCAATATATAACCAATGCCAAAGAACAGAAACAAAAGATGTCTCCAAGGGTCTGTCTGATGGATAGACAAGATGGTTTGGTCTTCTGACAACAATGAGGGGGTGATGGGTAAAAAGCCAGACCGTTCAGTTGGTGTCTTTGTAATGTCAGGAGAGAGTTAGAAGGGCTTCCAACATTATAGGTGAGAGAAAGGGAGAAAAATGTGGGAGAGAAAGGCATTCAAACTATGACATTCAGGATAGTTTAAAAAAACAGAGGCAGGAAGTTAGAAGAGGTTAAGAACAATGAAGAAGGGGAAATTATTTAACTAGAGCAAAGGGTAGAAAGGCAAGAGTAGTAGAGGCTGGAAAGATAGGTTGCAGTTAGAATATTTATAATAATGACTCACATTAGAGCTTTATATGGTTTATCAAGTGTTTTCCTTATCATCAAGCTGTGAAATAGGTATTGAAAATATTGTTCTCTCCATCTTAAATGTGAAGAAACTTGGGCTTGGAGAGTTGAAATGACCAGCCACAAAATTTAAAGCAAAATTTGAACCGCCATCATGCTTTCCATTCAACCACATTGTTTTGGATACCAAGCTATGAAGTTTGGCTCATATCCTCTTGGAAAAAACTAAGAAATGAACTAAATACTTGAATCTTGGGATGAATATAACTTTTGTACATAGTAAGGGAATAATAAATATTTGTTAGAATGAACTATATCACTCAAATCATTGGGATCATGTCCCAGAAAATTTTTCATCCTGAAACCTCATTCCAGATCAGGAATTCAAATATTAACTCCTGTTGCCTCTCCCTGTGATTGAATAGCTCCTCCCAGAAATTTCATTTAAAAAGAGTATCCTGACTCTAATGCAAATATTATCAACATGGCAATGGGTTCAAATCAAGAAAACATGTAATGCCCAGTGGATTTGCACATCGGCTATGGGGGGTGGGGGGGTTGGGGGGGAGGAAAAGAAAATGATCTATGTCTTTAATGAATAATGCTTGGAAATGATCAAATAAAATATAATTTAAAAAAAAAAAGAGTATCCTGGGCAGCCATGTCTCATCCCCTTCCAGAATGCCATCTAGACTTTCTCTGCCATCAACTCCCCTGCCCTGCTCTATCTAGCATTAGGCCTTTCCTCCTCTATTTCTTCCCTTGTACTCTTTTCAGCTTCTTTTTATTTACTATCTCCCTCCATTAGAATGTGAGCTCCTTGAGGACAAGGGCTCTCTTTCTGCTTGTATTTGTCCTAATAAATGCTGACTGACTGCTAAATTGAAAATAATAAAAGAATTTCTAAATTTGATATCTAACTTTCTCTAAGAGCAGCATGTTTCAAAAATATAAGGAGCAGTGAATATTATTAGCAACATGTGAGTTATCCCCAGTATGTGAATATGTGGTTGAACCATAATCTCCAATCAGTATGAAGATTTCCTAGTCCCATGGTTACGCTTCTGATGACATAATCTCTGCTTCTGCCTCTGGTTTCTGGTCCTCATTCAGCTTTGTTGGCCCACATTAGTTCTTTTGCTAAGCCTAGCAAAATAAAAATGATTGGATCTCCAATGGGTTGGGCTTGCTGCCCAGAGTCACACATTTAGAAGCAAGAGATGTCAGGTAAGAAGCACTCTGGTGTTGGGGAAAACACCAGAACCTAGTTTCCAAATTTATAAAGTGTGAAGGTTGGACTCATTATGAGTTCTTAACCTGGGGGTCTATGAACTTTAAAAACTTATTATTTTGATAAAGATACTCCAATCTGATTGGTTTCCTTTGTAATGCTTTTCAGTTAAAAACCATTTCGGATAGGTTTCACCAGACTGCCAAAGGGTCCATGGCACAGAATGGGTTAAGAAAGACAATCTCTTCCAATTCTTTAACCCTGCAATTTCCAGACATTGACTAGAATACAGTCTAGGATGAACGGATGAACAGAACAATCGCTGTCAGCTACATTTTTTAACTACTACAGGGGGCTGCAATCAGCTCATGTTTTTCACTGAGCGCAGCTCTCCTATACCAGTAGGCTTACTTATATGTCCTTGATAAAATGACTTCAATCATTTATTTATGCAACTACTCCTTTTCACTGGCTAGAAAGGAAGAGGAGAAGGAGGAGGGAATAAGGATTTAAACAGTGAGTTCTACGTATTTCTTTTCAGTTACCAGTGACACTTATGGTCATATCCAAAGGGAGGATATAATATCCTACACTCTCTAAGAAAAGTCTGGTTATATGGGGAGCAGGATGGTTCTTAGATGGGACTTTAGAAGAAACAGAATGAACCAAGCTTCAATACTGCCTAGCTGTGGGACTAGGAACAAATTATTTGACCTCTCAGAGCCTGCCTTCTCATTTGTCCAGTGGAGCTCTTTTACCTACTGGGCCCACCTCACAGGATTTTTATGAAGTATGTACTCTGTAAAATATATGTTTTTTAAACATATATTTAAAAAATATATATATATTTTAAATATATATTTTAAACATATATTTTTAAAATATATATTTTTAAACATAAAAATATGTAAAAATATAAAAATACAAGCAGCTTAGTGATCTAATACTATCTTTGAGGCCATTTTTATTCTATGCTACCATTTTCTCTCCCATCTCACCTTCCCCTAACTTCTCCCCCTTTTTGTTCTTTTGCCTTCTTCAATACAACAAACATTTATTGACTACCTGCTAAGGTCTAGATACCCATAAGGCCTTAGGTATTTACAAAAAGAAAAAAAAACTAATAGACTTTGCCTTCAAGGAGCTTTCATTCTGCTGGGGGGGGGGGGCGATAATAGTTTTACAGAGAGTAAACATAAGTAATAAAAAGTTATTTTAATAATTAAAGGACACTGATATATGGAGGGGGGGAGAATGAGTCAGGAAAGGTCTTCTGTAGGAGGCAGTATGAAATTTTGAAGGCTACCAAGGATTCTAAGAGGTGGGTGGACATGTAGAAAGAGGGAGAGCTTTACAGGCACAGGAGTGGTGATAGGGATAAGGGATAACCTGTTCCAAGCCACAGAGAAAGGAGATAAAAGAGCCTGTAGGAGGAATAGCTAATAGGCCAGTTTGATTAGAGTGGCTGGAACCATATTTTTGTATGTATTCATCTGGGTATGTGTTGGTTTTTCCAGTGTATACCCTGTTGCTGTTTAATAAGTGCTTATAATACATTAAAAATTTGGTGGGCATCTGGTTGGGGCAGCTAAGTGATGCAGTGGATAGAGTGCCCAGCATAGAATAGGGAAAACTCATCTTCCTGAGATTAAATCTAGCCTCAGACACTTATTAGCTATACAACCTCCAGCAAGTCAGGTAAGCCGGCTTGCCTCGGTTTCCTCATTTGCAAAATGAGCCAGAGAAGGAAATGGCAAATGGCTCCAGTATCTTTGCCAAGAAAACCCCAGATGAGGTCACAAAGTGTCAAGCACAATGCACAAGGAGGAGTCAAGTTGGAGGGAAGGGGAGGTGGGGGTCTGTAAATGCTGTCTATATCTTTCTTTGTTCTTGTCCTTCTCTATTTCCCCTCCTTTTTCTCTCTCTCTCTCTTCACCCTTCTTGGGCTTGGGCCTAAGGCAGTAGACTAGAGACTTTGGTCAAAATAGGTGGGAGAACCATTCCTGGTCCCTACTTACTCCCCTCTCCCCTCCCCCCACCCCCATCACCTGGAACCAAACCCAGTTTCTAAGCAAAACAAATATTTGCCTTTTCCTCATCTTATTTGGATTTCTCCCTTTTGTCCAAGGGTTTGTTTCAAGTGATCCACAAAATGCCTCTCAAATCTCAGCATGTGCAGCTACCACAAATAATAGCATTATCAAAGGTTGAGCATTTTTCTCTTTCTAATTGCTGGGTTGAGTAATAGTCCAACCCCTAGAAATGTTCCTTTTACCTCTTCCCCAGCCCACATCCTCCCTAGTTCCTTCCACCACCAGCCCTTTAAACTTTCAAACTTCCACCCAAGTGGGTTTGCAAATGAATAGGTGAGAGCCTTCCTCATTTTGCTATTGTTTAGAGAAATGGAGACCATCCCCTGAGGAATGTCCATCCTCCCTCCTCACCCAACACCCTGCTTCCTGTCAATCATGCTGGAACACTGAGTGCTGGCCCCTTTGACAGGATGTTTGTTTGCAAATGCAGCCTCGCCAAGTCTCAAGGCTCTGACTTACAGTGACATTCCAAATGCCAAAATGTGAAGGGAAAAGAAAAAGAAAAAAACAACTGTACTTGAGCAGTCCTTTTAATGCCTTAATAAGGTCTGTTTATATTCAAAAATAGCAACAGGTTATCTCAGCCTCCAAGGACTGCCCAGCAAGACACTGGGTTCCTTAAGACCCTGAGCTCTTGGGAAGTTGAAGTGAACTACAAGATCCTGTCCTTAGAGCACCTTCACTGCTCCTGTAAAAGGAATCACTACCTCAGAGCTATAGGAAAGCACCTTGGCAGAATGCAAAGGCAAGCCACTGCATATTCAGAAGATGTAAGTCTAGGGTTGCCATTTTTATTTAGCTCCAACTTAAGAGAACTTAGCCTGAGTTCCTTAAGATGTATTGGAAAGGACAGACATTTGTATGGAAAGGGAATGAGGGGTCAAAGAGCTTGGCCTCAGAGACCCTCTGATCCAGTCCCTCATTTTATCACAGAGTAAATCCACCTTGAAGCTTAAGTAGATACTATAAAAGTTCCTTAACCAGGAAGCAAGCATTAGTGGTGTAATTTCAAGCCTTTGCCTCCAAACTCAGTCTTCTTTATATTCAGTTCTGCTTAAATTTGCAACAAGTTCTGCTAATTACTTGTGTGACTTCAGTTCTCTGGGCCTCATGTTCTTCACCTGTACCAAGAGAAGTGGAACTCGATGATAGCTTGAAGGTCCCTTACAATATTCCATCCTATGTTCCCAAGCCAAAGAACAATTCTAAACTGGATGGTCTCAGGTCACTCTGAATGACTAGCAGACTTCTGCCCCACACTTGCTTGCCAGGAGCCCAGATTTTCTTTTCAAAGTGATGTTCTACTCAAAAACAAATTACACTACTTGTGAATGCCCAAGTTGGATGTGGCGCATCCTGTGTTCCCAAGGGGCTTACTTTCTAATAGAGGGAAACAGAGGGATACAAACAACTCTGGTACAAGATAAAGAAGTAAGTATTCAAAGATTAGGAGGGTGAGATTTGGTTCCTCTCATTTCAAATACTCGCTAGATGACATATTAGAGAAATCCTGCTATACGGATATGTTAACCAGTGACAAAAAGTATTTATACCATACTATTTCTGAAAAAAAGTTTCTCTAACGGAATTAGAAGAGTAACAGACACCTATATACTTGCCAACCCTTTTAGGAAGTGCGAATTTAGGGTTGCTATGAATGAGTTTTCCTTAATCGAATTAAAAAGGAGCAACCATTGACTCAATCAAGACTAGTCATGCCCTATGGCCCTTCAGAAAGTTGAGTTCACCAACTCTGAGACCATTCAAGCAGGATCCAGCAGTCAAAGAAGGGAGACATTGCTACTAATTCAGAATAAGATCATGGGAGGCGAGAAGAGATCCACCATAGATTCAAGAGAGAATTAGCCCAACTGCAAGAACATAATCTGCAAGAAGCAGCAGCAGACCCAGAAAGCCCAGCTGAAAAATCTACCTTTAAGTAGAGATCCCATATTGAGGAAGAGAGCATCAAGAGATTTAATGAAATACTAAGGTATGTGCATTGTGCCAGTCACATGCATTTCCTACAAATCCGCTTCATCCCCATTGCACTCTAAGTTTGAACCCACTCTTGCAAAAGCCTGTGGTAGAAGAGTGTACCCCAGGTTTATGAGAGGAATATTTTGTAGTAACTCTTTTTTTACAACGCCAGAGGAACAAATGCTTTTACTTTGAACTGTGGATCACTATTAATGGTGTGGAAAGGAAACAAGACTAAAAAAAAATTAAAACTAAACGAACCTTCCTTATCCCCTGTTTTTCCAATTTCCCCATCTTTCCCAATAAATATTACAATGGTGCTGCAGCTTCTTGATGAGTAGAATGACCTTGTCACATTTGAGCATTAAGAACATTGTTTTGGCAACTGTTTGGAAAGTAGATTGGAAAGAGGAGAGTCCAAAGAAAGAAATATCAGGTAAGGGGACATTGCAATAGTCCAGGTGAGAGGTGTGAAGGCCTGAACTGGAATAGTACCTAGGAGTAAAAAAGAAGGAAGGGATGAGAGAAATGCTGTAAAAAACAGAATGACAAAACTTATAAGTGGTGACTTATAGGAATGGGTGGGAGGAGCAACAAGAGAATTGAGAATGACTCAGGTTATTAATCTGAGTTACCAGAACAATGAACAGAGTGCAAAAGGTACAGGGAAGGTTGGAAGAGGGAATAGTGTGAAAGGAAAGATAATGTTCTTTGGACTAGATTCCTTAGAAGGAATGAAGGGAGTCAAATACCCTCTCGACAAGGTATAGGTGAAAGAGTCAGGCCAATAGACGTTGTTCCTCATGCTCTAAAAGTTTCTCCTCTTTCTTAATATCTTTTCAATTGGGTTCAAATACTTTGGATTTCATAGAGTTCCATAGTGGTCATAGATCTAGAGCTGAAAGGGACCCTAGAAGTCCTGAAGTATAAACCCTTGATTTTAAATGATGGAAATTGAGACCCAGAGAGAGGTTAAATAACTTATCCAAGATCACACAATGTTTTAAGTAAAAGAAGCAGTATTTGAACTTAAGTACCTTAATTCAAGAGCTCTTTCCATTTCAGGGTGCCTCCAGTAAGATCTCTTTTCTCCTACTATATGCATCATTTCTCATCATGATTTCTGTTTTTGGTGCAGGAATTATTTGTATAAAATAGTATTTTAATTAGAAAAAAATCTAATGATAATAATAATTATTGTTGTTCAGTCTTTTCAGTCATGTCCCACTCTTCATAACCCCATTTGGGGTTTGCTTGGCAAATATATTGGCATGGTCTGCCATTTCCCTCTTCAGTTTATTTTATTTAGGATTCTGAGGCAAATCGAGTTAAGTGACTTGCCCAGGGTCATATAACTGTGGAAAGGAAATAAGACTGACAGTTTGTGGGGGAAGGGGCAACTGGGGTGGCAGTTGGATCATGTGATTAGCACTTCCTGGGGGGGGGGGGAGGGACTTGCTTCCTGGTGTTGGAGGAGAGAGGAGCTTGTTCAGCCCAGTCTGGAGTGGCATGCTCTTCTTGGTTCAGCCCGAAGACACAGGCTTCTGAAGGTTAGACCTGTTCTTGTTTGCTTTCTATCTACTGCTAAGATTTTGAATTAGGCAAAGCAGGACTGATATAGAGTAGATGGGAGTAGGAGAATCCCTATGCCAGCCTCTGGGTCTGGCCTCAACTCTGAAGCTGAGGAAAAACTCCAATTCCAACTGGTTATTAACTTTATATTATTTGAATTCTCAGTCAGATAAGTGGACTATCTTTTCTGGTCAAGAGGGAGCTGAAGTCAGTTCAGTCATTCCAGGACTATTAGTCCTTATCGGACCCCTGCTGTTTCCTCTCAGCAAGGGGCATCTCCCTCCCTTGCTTCACGGAGCAATCTTCCCTCTCTCCTCTCTTCTCTCTCTCCCTCTTCCCTCTCTCCTCAACTCCTCCATTTTTCCAATCCCATTTCCTTTCCCAATAAATATTACATAACTAACTAGTAAGTATGTGAGGCCAGATTTGAATTCAGAAAGAAATGGCCTTCAGAGTTCAAGCAGGGCATTCTATCTACTTTACTATCTAGCTGCCCAATAATAAATAATATTTATAGAGTGCTTACTATGCGCCAGATACTGTGCTAAGGGTTTCATAGTTATTATCTCCTTTGATCCTCACAACATCCCCGGGAGGCAGTTACTATTATTATCTCCACTTTAACAGATGAGGAAAGTCAAGAAGACAGAAGATAATAATAATAATAATAGCTCACATTTATATAGTGCCTACTTTGTACCAGACACTATACTATGTACTTTACAGTTATTATTTCCTTTGATTCCCACAACAACCCTGAGAGGCAAATGTTATTATCATCCCCATTTTACAGATGGGGAAACTGAGAGAAATAGAAATAAAGTGACTTGTCTAGAGTCACACAACTAATAAGGTCTGGGGGTCAGAGGCCCTCTTCATTCCAGAACCAACACTCTATCCACCAAATCATCTAGTTGCTTTCAAGTTGTAAAGTCAGAGTAGTAGGGAGAAAGAAGGCAGTGCCTCAGTGATCCTGGGCTTAAATCTAGGTCAGCTATTAATTATCTAAGTGAGCTTGTAAACTCCTTAAGTTACTTTGGGCAAATCACTTCTTTTCTAGAAAGCCATCAGCTAGATTTTCTCTAATATAAAAATCCAAAGACTTAGGACATGTATGAGTTGTTGGTTAATTGAATTTGTTTCCAAGTTCATGAGCCAAATCAGAAATAGGAATTTCATTTTAGTTCAGGTTCTGCTGTAAATACTGTATTTAAACCTGTTGACAAATAGTGCAATAAATATCTAGACTTGGGACAGATGAAACAACTGAGTCAGCTGATTGTGGGGAACTAGCCATGGAAGTCCAGGAAGTTGTTTTTTGGATCTTGGGTGGATGATTTAGAACTAGAAGGAACCTTAGGGATCATCTGGTTCAAAGGTGCCAATTCAAGGCAGTAGAGCCAACCAAATTAAAATGGGAAATGTTTAACAAAATAAATAAAAATACAATACAATACAGATAATATTAATTTGTGGGTTTCTGAGTCAATAAACAGCCTTTATCCTTTCTATTTGAGTTTGGTAGTCTAATGCTTTCATTTTATAATTGAAGAAGGGGGCACCCAGAAAAGTGAAGGAACTTGCACAAAGTTAGAGAGGTAGTAATCAGCAGGGATGGAATTAACATCTAGATTCTCTGAGTCTAAATCTGAAAATATCTAAGGGCACCACTGGCTCGAGTTCTGAGTGGCTTTGCACTGACCACTAATGCTTCTCAGATAGGGAACAATTTCTCAGATTACTTGGAGATATGTGGTAAAGTGAATAGAAAGCCTGGCCTGGAATCAAGAAAACTCATTTTCCTGATATTAAATCTGACTCAAACACTTACTAGCTGAGTGACCCTAAACAAGTCACTTAATCTTGTCTGCCTCAGTTCTGCATCTGTAAAATGTGCTGGAGAAGAAAATGGCAGACCATTCTGGTATCTTTGCCTAGAAAATCCCAAATGGGGCCATAAGGCATCAAGTTGGACTGAAACAACCAAATAACAACAAATGGTCTAAGACTTTTCAGAAGAAATTTCATCATTTGGTCTACAAAAGTTCCTGAGAGAGGTGGAATAAGGGTTTGAGAGCCTTTTGAACATGTATTCACTTGAAAACCCAGCATTGACTTCTAGGCTACTAAAAAAAATGAATTGTCTAATGCATTTGAAATGAAAGGTTGGGAAACAACCTCATACAACAGAAAGAGGGTTAGATTTAGGTTAGGTCAAGGATCTTGTGTTCACATTGCAGCTCTGTCACTGTGAAGGAAAGTGACAATTTCTCTGGCCCTTAATTTCCTTATCTGTAAAATGAAGGATTCGAATTGGATGATATCGAAGATCCCTTTTGGTGACTCCTTCTCACTTCCACAATCAAATAAAAAATCCTCTGTTTTGGGGGTTAAAGCCCTTCTACGACCTTTCAAGTCTTCTTATAACTTATTCTCCCCCATGTAAGAGAATGGCATTAATCTTATTGTTTATTCCTCACATAAGACATCCAATCACCCAGGTTCAGGCATTTTCACTGGGCATCCCTCAGACTTTGAATTCTCTTTTTCTTCCTCTGGGTCACTAGGTTTCCCTGGTTTCCTTCAAGCTCCCCACCCCCCAAATAAAATCCAACTTCTTCAAAAAGTCTTTCCCAATTCCTTTTGAATCCTAATGTCTTCCCTATGATGATTATCTTCAATATCTTGAATGTACATAATCATTAGAGGTTGTCTCTTCCCTTATGACTGGGAGCTCCTTGAGCACAAAGATTGTGCCTCTATCATTTTTCATATACCCAGGGCTTAGCACAGTGCTTGACACATAGTAGGCACTTAATAAATGCTTTTTGACTACTAGCTCTGAATTTATCATCTTAAATCATTCAATCTGTCTGGTATTCATTTCCCTAATTTGGACTAAAGATCAATTAATTAATCAAAATTCTATTAAGTGCTTACTGCATTCCAAGACACTGTGCTAAATATTGGAGATACAGATTCAAAGAATGAAACTCCCTACATTCAAAGAGTTTAATGTGGGACACAAGCCTATATAGGAATATCGACACATATACTTAAAATTAATTTTAAAAATTACTGCTAAGGTCTCTTCCAGCTCTAAATCTGTAGTCCTGTTACTTGGGTTACAATTCCAAATCTGCTATATAGTACCTGTGGGATCTTGGCCCAAAGTCACATAGAGAACAGAAATTGGAATGTCCTCCTTCTTCCTGCAAGACAAAGTCTTTCTCTGTTTTCTTTTTTAAGTCCTTCCCTTCTGAGTATCCATTCTAAGAAAGAAGAGAGGCAGAGGCTAGTTAAATGGAATTAAGTAACTTGCCAAGGGGCACACAGCTAGGAAATGTCTGAGGTCAAATTGGAACTCAAGTCCTCCTGATTCCAATCTTACTATGAGATCTTGAATAAGTCATTGCTTTTTTCCTTGGCCTCAGTCCTCTCTATAAATTAGCTTAATAAATTGGATTATTAATTGTAGGAATCCCTTCCACATAGTGGAGGGTTAGGGGCATGGCACTTAAAACTTTTGGTCCTCCTTTCATTTCAGAGAAGTCTAAATTTTGTCTTTGTCTTTTATAGAGCGTTTATAGTACCTTATTGTAAAATTTGGGTTAAGTATTTGGTCATAGTCTATATAGTTCCTAAACTTATTTTCTGTGCTGTCTATAGACTTTTGGGTGTGAACTATAGCTTCTGTAAACCACAGCCCAAAATTCCCATTTTAATTTCTTATGCTGAACCATGATATATAGAAACTACAATGGGGAAAGTTGCAATATAGAAGAGATATGTGTATTACTATTGTTCTAATTAGATCAGGTAATCTTTAAAGTCTCTTCCACCTTAAAGATCTATGTTTTGATGTCACCCCAAACAATGTTTTCACAGCAAAAAGTCACACCTTCTTTGTCATTGTTTAAGGAGACTGTGTGATTAGGAACCTGCAGGTTTTTGCTATGTGGACCCCAAAGGACTTTTTCAGGGGTGTCCATATTGCTTTCCCTCATCGAGCCACAATGTATCCTAAAAGCCATATGGGAAACGTACTTCTTCACAGCTGCAGAGGAAACATTTGCAGGAGAGAAATCATAATATATATTCTTACTCATCGTAGAAAAGGAAAGTGCATGAAAAATTTAAGCCATGGAGTTGAAATCTCATTTTAAGATGTTTTAATTGCCAAAGCGGAGCTGTTCAATTACATTTCAGGGCCCAGAAGATTAACAACATGGATGGGGAGGCAACAGAAAGGATAAAAAAAAAAGCTACTTGAATGGAAAGCCGTCACTAACAAATGAGGAAAAAGCAACGAGGGCCTTTCCTTTAGCTTTGTTTCTTACATAAGTTTGGTGCTGTAAAATATGGCACGTTTTGTACTGTATGTTCTCTCAGAAAAGCCAAACAGAAACTAGTCATCTTGGTTTTTGAGAGCACAAGGCCTCCCCTTTCTCATGTTTCAACTAAACAGTCTCCACTTGGGCTGAGGACCATATCATATATCATAAATCACCCCCTGATAGATATTTGGCAGCTAGTCAGCACCCCAGGCAATGCAAAGTACAGTATGGAAAATTTTTTAAGGTGGAATCTCAATTTTGTAACTTAAAGACTTTAATAGCATCTCAAAACATTTTACTACTTCCTGGTACACACAGAAAAGAGGGAAAAAATCAAGAAAGCCGAATTCTCCATATGGTTTTCGGTTTTGGAGGATATATACACAATAAGCCGTGCAACTGTAAACCTGGAGGGGGTTTGAGCTGTTGTTAATTCAGGCTCCACTGGAGAAAGAAAGCAAGAGGGAAAAAAGAGACAGAAAGGGAAAGAAGGAAGGAAGGAAGGAAGGAAGGAAGGAAGGAAGGAAGGAAGGAAGGAAGGAAGGAAGGAAGGAAGGAAGGAAGGAAGGAAGGAAGGAGGAAGGAAAGGGGGAAGGAGAAAGAGAGAAAGAGAGAAAGACAGAAAGACAGAAAGAAAGAAAGACAGAAAGAAAGAAAGAGAAAGAGAGAAAGAGAGAAAGAGAGAAAGAGAGAAAAAAGAAAGAAAGAAAGAAAGAAAGAAAGAAAGAAAGAAAGAAAGAAAGAAAGAAAGAAAGAAAGAAAGAAAGAAAGAAAGAAAGAAAGAAAGAAAGAAAGAAAGAAAGAAAGAAAGAAAGAAAGAAAGAAAGAAAGAAAGAAAGAAAGAAAGAAAAAGAGAGAGAGAAAGAGAGAAAGAGAGAAAGAGAGAGGGAGAGAGGGAGAGAGTGAGAGAGGGAGAGAGGGAGAGAGGGAGGAGGGAGGGAAGGAGGGAAGGAAGCAAGGAAGCAAGGAAAGAATAATCCTTGTAATAGGAAACCAGGAGTTTGAAAAATCAGGTTTTCAATGTTCCTCAAAGTAAAGCTCTGGAATTAACCCTTTTTTCTCCGTTCATGACAGAAGACTCATGTGACCAAGGATTCCTCCTAGGCTGGGCAGCCTGGTAGGACCATATGGACCAAGATACTCCCAGGGACTGTGGCCAGAAGGATTGTGGGAAGGCAACAAAAGGTATCAATAAATAAATACCCAAATAGAGCTTCCTGTGGCTCCTGAAGTCATAATTCCAGTTCTCCAGGGCTTTTGAGTAAACTTAGCTTCCCACCTTTGCAAAAGCTGCCAACATTGCATGCTCACACATTCTTCTGAAGCCTCTTCCTACAGGGGCCTGCATTTTTGAAAAAGCAATCCCAGATTAACCCCTTCAGTGGTTCTCACCCTGTAACACACAGAGGGAATAGAGGCTGCAGCCCAACCCAGGGCAATTTGTTTTTTTCCTGCAGGGCATCTAGTTAATTGCAAGGGAGCCTGGATGTGAGTTCCTAACCATGCCGGCTCCTGGGGGCACTTAGGGGTTAAGACTAGGAGTTTTAGGGGGGGGACGTGCCTGAATGTTCTCTGCTGTTCTCAGTCTGGGTAATTCTTAGAAGGGCTAAATAGAAACTGGGGGAAATGTGGAGTATGTGGTGTACCATTGTGCTCTCAGCAGGAAAAACAATGTACAGGGAAAACAAAAGAAAGAACTGAATAAATCCTCTTTGAAGTTTAAAATAAATGCTGCCTTTTTTTTTCTTTTTGGTTGGTCACAAATTAGCTGAGGCCGAGCAGGCTAAATATAAAACTTTCAACATCATTTATTAGAATGTCTCTCTCTAATCTCAGTCACCTTGGAGCATGAAATGAAAGTTACATTAAAGTCGGAATGCCTTAGCCTAGTGGTATTGTGTGTGTGTGTGTGTGTGTGTGTGTGTGTGTGTGTGTGTGTGTGTGTCTTAGTTAAGAAGATTTTTCCCTGTGAATGATTTTTGTTAATCCTCTCTTTTTATTTTCTTGAGATTCCTCCAGCCCTGCTCCTTGTCTTTCTGCCTTTATGGGCCTGATGATAACAGCTCCCATTTCTATCTTTGACAAAGGACAGTAACCCTATGAGGTAAGTAGTACAGGTATTATCCCCATTTTACAGAAAAGGAAGCTTGGTGAAGAGATTTTTCCATACATGAAGAAATCTCAGATCTGATCAGGCCTGGGTGCTGATGGCAAGCAGAGGTTCTGTGGTACAACTATAAATTAAACCCAAGTCTTTGAAGTCTATTTGGTGTTCTTTATTTTTCAATTGTTCCCTTGTGTTGATAAGGGCAGCTAGTTGGTACAGTGGATAGAGTGTTAGAGTTGAGTTCAAGTCTGACTTTAGACACTTCCTAGCTTTGTGACCCTGGACCAGTCACTTAACCCTGTTTGCCTCAGTTCCTCGTCTATAAAATGAGCTGGAGATGGAAATGGCAAACCAGTCCAGTATCTCTACCAAGAAAACCCCCAATGGAATCACCGATAGTGAGACTCGACCTAACAACAAAAAATGTTATTGATATCTTTTGTTTTCATTCATTTCCAAATATTTCCTTCCTCTCCAATCCAGTAAACAATCCCTTGCAAGAAAGAATAATAAAGAGGGAAAATACAGCTCAGCAAAACTTACCAACACATCAACCAAATGCGATCATGCACCTAACATTCCACACCCTCCTTCTCACCTCTACAAGGAAGGGACGGATGTGCATTTTCTCATCTTTTCTCTGGGGCCAACCTGGGTCATCATAATTACATGCTATTCGGTTTCACTTTTTTCTTCTTTCATCTCACAGTGGTTGAGTCACTGCACAAACTGTTTTTCTAGCACTGTTTACTTCCCTCTCAGTTCTCTTCTTCCCATACGCCCCTGAATTCTTCATGGTCATCATTTCTTAGAGCACAGTAATCTTACATTGTATTCATGTTCCATGGTTTGTACTGACATCCCCTCGCTGGATATTGGAGATGCTAAAATAGAAAGAGAAGAGGGGCTGAGGACCCAGAGCTTCAGAGTGTGCAGAGGAATCTTCAGAATCTGGACTTTGGGAATCCTTCATACCCTGAACCCCTTCCATGCTCTTTTCTTTTCTTTTTTTTCTTTTCTTTTTTTTCTTTTCTTTTCTTTTCTTTTCTTTTCTTTTTTCTTTTCTTTTCTCTTCTTTTCTTAATAATAGCAGGTCTTTAATGGGGAAGAGGAGATTATGATCTTGAAACCACACATAGCCTTAGCACTGGGATTATAATCTGGGAAGCCACACAGAGCCAAGGAACTAGGACTTCTCAACCCCATGGCTGTCTTCTATACCCGGAATTATCTCTGCGCTCACCCCAACTCCTGGCTTTCCTAGCTTCTTTCAAGTTTCAACTAACATTCAAGTTCTGTAAGAAAATTTTTCCAAGCCTCTTTAATATTAGTGCCTCCCCTCTGGGTGATCTCCAGTTTATTCTGTGTCGATAATCTTGTTTATCCATAGTTGCTTATATGTTGTCTCCCTCATTAGACTGAGCTTCTTGAGGGCAGGGGCTTACTTTTTGTCTTTTTTTGAATCCCTAGGGCAGAGTATAGGGCCTGGCCCATTCTAGGCTCTTAATAGATGTCTGTTGATCAGTTTTGGTAGGACTATTACTTC
The DNA here is from genome assembly GCF_027887165.1 of Monodelphis domestica. Classification (NCBI taxonomy): domain Eukaryota; kingdom Metazoa; phylum Chordata; class Mammalia; order Didelphimorphia; family Didelphidae; genus Monodelphis; species Monodelphis domestica. Next base: position 116,710,475 of record NC_077233.1, on the reverse strand, counting down.
TGTAATGGAAGGAGGGAAGGGAAGGAGTTGATTGAGTATTTTAACATTACAAACAAACAATAAAGTGTTTTTTTTTAATTAATGCTCACTGATTTGATGACTTGTCTTTCAACTATCAAACACTCTCTGGTCTTTGGTCAATCTAAATGGAATCCCATGAAGTAGCAGGGGAACTGATAAGATGGAATGGATCAAGATTGCTTCCAATCTCTTTTGATTTTAAAGCCCCAAGGCTCTAAAGGAGAAGCCTTTGACTAAAATGTCAAAAATTGAGAATTTAGTGCTAATTACTTGTGTTGTAATGCCTTCAATTTATGGCCCATTTTATTAATTTCACACAGACATAGATCTTGGACTCAGAAATACTTCAGAGGTCATCTTATTTTATAAATGAGGAAACTGAGTATCAAAGAGGTCACATGAATTACCGGGAGTTGAAGAGACAGAAAGTGGAAGGAATTGAAATCTCTACTAAACACCCGTACATAGATGCATATTTGCCTATGGAAGGAGACAGAGACAGAGAGAAAAAGGAGGGAGGAAGAGATAGAGGGGGAGAGAGACAGTGGGACAGAGAGAAAAAGACAGAATGGGAGGGAGGGAGAGATAGCAAGAGACAGAGACAGAGGGATAGAGAGAGACATAGAAAAAGAGAGGGAGAGAGATAGACAGAGACAGAGACAGAGGGACAGAGAGAGAAAAATAGAGAGAAAGAGGAAGGGAGACAGAGACAGAGGGACAGAGAGAGAGAGAAAGACAGAGAGACAGAGAGAGACAGAGAGAAAGAGATGAAGGAGACAGAGACAGAGTCAGAGGGAAAGAGAGAAACAGAGATTTGTTCAGGACTTGTGTAGAGAATATACAGTGCAGAAAATCCCTCTATCTTTGTCTGTCAGCAATCCAGCTTTAATATAGTTTTCTACTTGGAGCACCAAGAGGTTGTGTGCCCATGGTCATAAAGGGAGTGCATGTGAGAAGAAAGACATTAAGCCAGATCTTCCTGACTCCAAGTCTGTCCCCGAATCCTCTACACTGTGTTGGCTGTCATATGTGTGTCTGTGTTTATGCATACATATATGAGGGAGAAAGAGAAAGTCATCTTCCAGAAGTCTGTGTTAACACAACACTAACATGGTAAATGCAAGTCAGGAATTGTGAAAGTTCAGTTTGTCATGGCAACATTGACTTGACAACTAGCATATGTGTGATTGCCAGTTCAGCGAAGCCACTTACTGTAACAGCATTGCTGCGAAGACGGCTGCCATCTTTACATTTGTTAGCAAAAAGCAGAGAACGGTGGGAAGAGGAGGAAAGGGAAGAAAAAAAGAAAAACAAAGAGAATGAAGAGGGGACAGAAAAAAAGAGTAGAGAGAAGAAAAGAAGAAGAAAGGATAGGGAGGGAAAGGAAAGGAAGGGTAAAAAGGAAGGCTATCAGAAATCTTCTTGTATTTTGAGCTAAAATCCTGGAATGATACTTCCCAGAAACTTAGCTGGGATCCTCAAACTTAAATGTACTTTTACACAGGACTGATTCTTCTTTCAGTGTCAAACTCACAAAGGCAAGAGGCCAAGAACTGATCAGATGGAGTGAGTGTCTGGCCAGGATGTATTTTTACCCTGCAAAATTGCAGGGGGAGTTTAGGGCAAAGGAATGTTGCAGTGATATCTTCCAGCCTAACCCCTACAGATAACATGAGACCAAAGGAAATAGAGGAACAAGGCAGAACGAGCGCCAGGGAACCTCCTGATTCTGCTCTGCTCCTGCTGCCCCAGTGATGGTCTGGGACCGTACTCCCTACAATAAACAGCCCCCTCCAAAGAGAATGACTCCGAAAACAACTATTGGTCCAATAAACCCTTACCAGAGGCTCTCTACATCATTCTGTCAGTAAACATTTATTAAGCATCAGGTGTATGCCAAGTACCACAGTGAGTACTGGGGGGGGGGGGGAAGGTGGGAGGCAAGATGCAAAATGTAAATAAGGCACAGTCCTTGCTCTCCAGAAGATTCAAGAATATCAAGGAGTTGAGATGCTAATATTTTTTGTTGATGAGTCATTTCAGTACTGTCCAACTCTTCATGATCCCATTTGGGGCTTTCTTGGCCAACATACTGGAGTGGTTGGCCATTTCTTTCTCCAGTTCATTTTACAGGTGAGGAACTGAAGCAAACAGGGTTAAGGACTTGCCCAGGGTAACATAGCTAGTAAATGTCTGAATCCAGATTTGAACTCAGGAAGATGAGACTTACTGACTATAGACCAGGCATCTAGCTGCCCCTGAAACACTAATATGATACTTGTAATACAAAAAGTGCTTTATGTCTTTAGAGAAAGATCATTACTGTCAGGGGAACTAACAATAAAATAGCTAATATTTAAGATTTGCAAATTATTTTCAATTCATTATCATCTTTGATACTGACAACAATCCTGTAGGTGAGGTGCTGTTATTATCATCCCCATTTTAGAAAGGAGAGAGCAGGCTCAGAGAGGTTAGATGAATTGCCTAGAGTCACAAAGCTTGTAAATGTCAGAGTAAGGATTCAAACCCCAAACCTTCTGATTCAGAGTTCAGAGAGGGTCCCAGGAAGGAGGCAGCATTTGAGTTGGACTTTAAAGGATGAGCAGAAATCAAACATAGTCCTACAAACTATCCACATATGCTTGCTAGAGAATCAAAGACAAATTTCCCTTCTTTGAACACGGATATTTGTTTTTTGCCAGTGTTTTGTTTTTATTTAAAATAATATTTGTTTTTATTCACAAAAACATTATATATGGCAACAGAAATGTTGTTTGAAAAATTACTTGTGTGTGTAAAGCTCCAGAGAAATAACTGATGAATAGAAATAAGCAAGACATAGTTTTATATATGTTATATTTTATATATTTGTATAAATATATATGGGGTGCTCAGGGAGGGGTAGTATCTCTGGTATGGAGGGCTTGTTGTGCCCTCCTAGGGCAGCTCTCCAGCCTCTGACCCTCACCTGACACCCAGCTCTCACTTGTGGCTCCCAGTAGCTGCTAGCATGCGGCAGTGGCCACACCCCGGGCAACGGCTTTGACAGGCCAGCTAAACCTTGTGAGGGTAGCCACCAGCTCGTCAACCCCTGGTGAACCAGGGCTTTGCTCACCCAGCATGTGAAGACTGCTTCAGCAGAACAGGCGGAAGAAACCAACATGAAGGTTCAACGGCTGAGATGGCGATGCAGCAAGGCACTGTGGAGTGCTTAGGGCGTGTTGGAGCACAAAAGACAACATGGCCATCCAATGCAGCTGAGGAAGTCTCCAGGTGTAACGACTTTTCGTGCCACTGGACCCAGGCTTCTAACGCCGAGAGAGTGGGACTGTCTCTGTGTACCGACTTTTCCACTTAAATCTTCATGCACTAGTGTCTGTGAACAAAAACGCACAAAGATAGTCGTCATCCTCGGTTACCGAGAGACAACTACCATATACATACATATTTTTTTTTGTCAGTTGATGCCTTCTTTAGTGGGGAGTAGGAGAGAGAGAGGAAGTTATCTGGTTATTTTAAGGTAACAAATATAGACATTTAAATTAAAGAAAGAATATTGGTCTTTATCTTAGTAGTACCAAAATTTGGATATCGTTTCTCTGCATACATTGCTTATGACTTGTTCAAGTCCATTCTATAGTATGCGAGGTGTAAGAAGACAAAATTTCAAGCTGTAAGTGCTAGAAGGGAGAGAATAATTCTCAAATTATTGACATTTCTTCTGCCAGGCATCAGCCTCCTTTTTCAAAGGTTCACATAATCTCTCCAGTGCTGTGCTAGATAAATCAAAGATCTTTGCTTAGGGAAAGTTACTTAGTCACCAAGAAACATTTATTGAGCACCTACAGCTTCTGTATTAGATACTGAAGTAAGAGGCAAATGAGGTAGAAAGAAGAATCCAGTCTTTGAGGAGGCCACAGCCTTGTAGAGAAGAAAGATGGACATAATTACCATAATTACCCCTATCATTTACTCACCAAACACAATCACCTACTGTGTGTGTTTGCACAGCACTGTGAGAAAAGTGCTGGGAAAATTATAGTTTACCTAGGATATAGTCCCTGTTCTTATGGAGCTCAGTCTGGAAAATAAATGCAATAAATCATATAAACATGTGGGGAAACTATAGAATGAACAATGATGATGGAAGCCAAGGTGAAGGAGAAGGTGAAATAGTGTGGTAGAAAAAGCATTGAACTAATAAGAGTCTGGAGACTTGAGTTCTAATCCCTGAATAGCCATTAGCCAGTTGTTAATTTTATTCAGCTCATTTGACCTCTTCAAGGCTTGTTTTTCACTTCTTAAAAATGTTGAGGATGACCCTGGGCAAGTCACTTAACCCCCATTACCTAGCCCTTACCACTCTTCTGTCTTGGTACCAATACACAGTATTGATTCCAAGTCGGAAGGTCAGGGTTTAAAAAAAAATGTTGAGGATGAGGAAAGAAAACTAGATAATTTCTTTCCAGATCTAAATCTCAGTCACAGTCATGGATATGAGAGGGTCCTCAGAGACCATCTAGGCCAACCCATTCTGAACAAAAATCCCATCTACAAAATACCTGAGTAGATGTGGTTTATTATTGCTTGAAGACCTCCAATCAGAGAAAAAAACCTCTATCTACCTCCTTGGAGGAGTCATTTCCCTTTTAGACAGTTCCAATTCTTAGAAAGTTTTCCCTTTTATTAAGCCAAATCTTTCTCTTTGCAACTTTTCCCCTAGGTCTCAGTTTTGTCCTCTACAGCAGGCTGAACTAGCTTAATCTCTCTCCATAGATGACACTTCAAATATTGGAAAACAATCACCATCTTTATCCTAAGACTTCCATTTTCCAAGATGAAGTCTTATATTTTCCAGGGTGAAGTCTTCTGCTCTGCAGAATAAAGATTCTTAATTCCTTCAGATAATTCTCCCAGAGGCTCTTTTCCTCTGAATGATTTCCTGCCTATCAATATTCTTCCTAATATATTCTACAGAGATAACATGAATTATTTGCATACTTTGAATATGAAAAATAGCACAAAAGACATCATATGATCAGAAAAGAAGGTAGGTCATAGGATGGAAAGTGACTCATATTTCTATAACATTTTAAGAATACAAAGCACTTTCCAGACAGCCACCGTGTGAGTCTGGCAAAACACCCAATAATATTATTCTTATTTTATTTATTTACATTTCATTTTTTGCAGATCAGATGCCTGGCATGGGCTGCTGTAGGTCAGAGTTAGCATTTTTTAATGGTCTATTTAAAAAGCCATCAACCCCCTTTTGTCCCTTTCCTTTTGATTTGACAGATCAGATTGTAACGGAGCATAGAGTAGATCTGGATCTTAGAGCGGAGGAAAACCTGGGCATTCATTTATACAGTCTCTTCCTACTGCAACCCAAAAGAATTCAGGAGCATCACCAGCATCTTGGGGGGAAAAAGAAGGTGAGCCCCAGGTGCTGGGAAGAGAAGCAACCAGGTTTACCTCAATACAGGGAAGAGAAAACCTTGGACTTTGCCTTCTACAATTATCATGAGTTTTTCAGATGGATGGAAAGGGTCGTGGCGGGGGAGTTGTGTCTATTTTTCTAGCAACATCAAGTTCTTTTCCTTCTGGGAGAATCCAAGCCCTTTCGATAGTCCCAAAAGTCTACAGATTTATGTGTATCCCAGGGATAAAAGTAAGATTCACTGGGATGTTGGAACATTGCAAGCAATCTAGAAGATTAAACCACAGGGAACTGTTAGGAGCCTGGAGAGCAATGGAGAAACCTGGAAGGAAAGATGAGATTCACTGAAGAGAGAAGAGGATTGCATTAATTGCTTATGGTCTACAGTGAGTCCTCTGTTGTTTTTTTGGGGGGGAGGGGTGCATTTTTCTTCAGGCAAAATCAAAGTTATCCTACATTTGAAATACATTATTATCTTTAGTTTTCATAGGGTATTTGGGGATCGTTTTTCCTATATTTGTGGAAGTCTATGAATAAATTTGGAGATTTTTCATAGAAAAATTTTGATGAGTACAAAAGAAGTCAAAGAGGTTTTATTTTAGGGCCATCTACAAGATTTAACCAGGTCAGGGGGCAGGTGGGTGGCTCAGTGGATTGAGAGCCAGACCCAGAGATGGAAGGTACTGGGTTTAAATCTGACCTCAGACTCTTCCTAACTTTGTGACCCTGGGCAAGTCATTTAACCCCATTGCCTAGTGCTTACCACTCTTCTGCCTTGGAACCAATACATAGTACTGATTCTAAGACAGAAAGTAAGGGTTTAAAATAAAAAACTGAACCAGATCCATATAAGCCTATGTGTCTGGGGCATTGAACCATTATATCTTAGATTATAAACTCCCAATGGATAGTTATTATATCTCTAATTGGTTTTATAAAGAAAGTATCAAAAAATGCTTCTGAAGATAAAAATTGTATTGAAAAAGAAGCTCACTGATCAGAGTTCTCCATTTTTCAGTGGAAGGGCACATGTACCACAACCTACTAATAAGTCCCACAAAGATCTTTGTGAATCCTCATTAAAATGGGCACAAAATTGGTAAAGAGTATTAGAGTGAGATTCAGGAGACAGAGGTTCTAGTCCCATCTCTGTCAATAATCTATGTCCTGGGAGGGGAGGGGTAGAAGGGAGATAAATACCATAATTTATCTACACTTCAATAGCCTTCTCAATAAAATCAGGGGGCAAAACCAGAGGATCTCTATGGCTCCTTCCAACTAGAACTCTATGATTTTATTAACTAGTTCTTTCTAGTTGCCTCTTTGGTAGCACTCTTAAAATTTATGGCTATCCCATTTGAACCCTGTGATATAGGTAGAACCTGTAGCTCAACATTTTTTTTTTACCAAACTACTAAAGACCTTTCTCCCAGGGTTGAAAGGGTAGGCATTGTTCTCTCTTTTCCTTTTATTTTTTTAAAGATTTCTTCCATTTAACTACACACACACACACACACACACACACACACACACACATCAGAGTAGTAAATCTATCCCCTGGAACCAACAGTCACTACCAACTCAGATTTCATCGGCCATTTTAATGGCAGCAGATAGAGGATGCCATAGAATGAGTGTAGCAGCAGAAGCTATTTCATGACCCTGAAACTCTGATGTCTACAGCTTTCAACACCTCTCCTACCACACCCTGCCCCCTCTCCTGTCAAGACTATATAACTAGGTTTGGACTCAAAAATAGGCCTGGCAGCCAAACAGAATGGAAAGTTTCTTCCCCCATTCATGGAGAAAGCAGAGTTTCTCCTTTGAAAGCTAGAAATGGGTTCCCAGTTTTAAGTTTAGATTCTAAATGGGAGGGTAAACAAAGTCTCTGAAAACTGCCTAAGAATAGGTTTGGAGAATTGTGAACAGTGGCTATGCCTAAAATTTTTCTGATTTTCCCCTCGCCTTCCCTATACAGTATCCCTAATAATAGCCACCCAGAACAAAGTACCCATAGAGCAACATGATTTTACTGGGGAAACAAATGCAGAGGAGGGTGAAACCAATAAGGTTGTGAAAAAGCAATACTCACTTTGGAATATTAGCTATTAGATTTAGCTATTTACCATTCTACTAAAGAAAAGTCTATGGTACTGAAAGCCATTTCTTTCTATAACCAGGGCTAATCAAAATTTCAAAGGTCACTGATAACCATGTAAATGTAATAGGATTATTTTTTTCCTGTTCCCCAGAGCAGAGGTAATATTACCTGGAACCGATATGGGTGAGATGTTCAGGCTGTTTAAGTCCCTACTTATTAGCCCAGGCTTGTATCAGAGAGACTAAGGCTTTCATATTTCATTTTCATTCCCATGGAAAAGAGAAAAACAAGTTATTTCCAGGGATCAACGTGAGCACAAAGGAACAACTCTATCCTCTGACCTTAATCTGATTGAAGTAGAAAAGAAGGAATGAAAGAGAGAGGGAGACAGCAAGAAAGAGAAAGAGAGAGAGGGAGGAAAAGGGAAGGAAGGAAGGAAGGAAGGAAGGAAGGAAGGAAGGAAGGAAGGAAGGAAGGAAGGAAGGAAGGAAGGAAGGAAGGAAGGAAGGAAGGAAGGAAGGAAGGAAGGAAGGAAGGAAGGAAGGAAGGAAGGAAGGAAGGAAGGAAGGAAGGAAGGAAGGAAGGAAGGAAGGAAGGAAGGAAGGAAGGAAGGAGCACTTCACAGATAAACAGAGAAAACTACTTCAAACACCCTTTTACAATGAATTCAGATTATATCAAGAAAGCTACTAGGACAAGGTACACCTGTAGTCAATTGAGTACAAAATCCTTGAGAGGTCATCTCATTTTTTCTTCCCCCAAACCAAAGAAAGAGTGAGTAATCATTTCATGAATCTCAGTTCCCATATTTCATAGCTACTTGTTTATGAGTTATGAGTTATGAGTACTGAAAAGAAATATTTGAGGATATCTGAGTGAATGATAGTGATACCATATGATTGGACAAAGGTAAATGTTGTCAGCATCTTAAAAAAAAAAACAGAATCTTCAAAGTATCAGCCAGTGAACCTTGGCTTTGATTCCCAGGAAAATTCCAGAATGGATCACTAAAGGAATTGTTAGTAAACATTTAGAAAAGGAAGCCGTGATACAAAGAGCAAGTACAGCTTGGTCAAAAAGAAGTCATGCCAGAATGATCTTAATTCTCTTTTTTTCACAGGGTTACCATCCATCTGGACCCTTCTTAACATCCTTTGTTGGTTCTTCATCCATGTCATGTCCACCTCCAGTGGGTATCCCCCAAGGATCTGTATTGGGCCCTCTTCTCTTTTGCTTGTATACCATCCTAGTGATTTCATTGGTTCCCATCCATTCAATTACACTTTCTATACTGAAGCTTCCCAGATTTATTTATCTAGCTCTAATCTCTCTCCTGAATGAAAATTCCAAATTGCCAACTGTTTTTTGAACATCTCAAACTCAATGTGTCTATAACAAAACTAACACATTATACTTTCCCCCAAATCCTACTCTTTTCCAAACTTCCTAATAACTGTCAAGGATACAACCATAGTTTCAGTCATCTAAGCTCATAAACTTTGTATCATTCTGAACTCCTCATTCCTATTCACCACACACATACAATCCATTACCAAGTCTTGTCTTTTCTACTTCAACAACATCTCTCATATACATCCCCTTCTCACCACTCACACAGCCACTATCCTAATTCAAAGTCTCATCACTAATCACAGACATTATTATTACAATAGATTTCTGCTTGGTCTCCCTACATCAATCTCCTCTTCAATACAATCCATCCTCCACTTTTCACTGCTAATGTGATTTTCCTAAAGCATAAAGTCTGGGCATATCAAACCAGCCCACCTTACCCCCAACTCAATAAATTCTAATGGTTCTCTATTATTTTTGGAGTCAAATATAAATGCCTCTATTTATCACTTAAAATTCTTCATTGCCTGCTAAACTAACTCTCATACCCTAGCTTCCATTAAGGTAAAGTTCCAATAGGAAGCTTTTCCTGATCTCCCTAGTTTTTAGTGATTTTTCCCTCCTCAATTTAACATGTAAAATTTATATTTTTAAAACATTATATCTCATAAGGGAAAAGACTTGTACAAAAGTATTTAGAGCCACGCTCTTTGTGGTGGCAAAAAATTGGAAAATGAGGGGATGCCCTTCAATTGGGGAATAGCTGAACAAAATGTGGTATCTGATGGGGATAGAATACTATTGTGCTCAAAGGAATAATGAACTGGAGGAATTCCATGTGAACTTGAATGACCTCCAGGAAGTGATACAGAGTGAAAGAAGCAGAACCAGGAGAACATTGTACACAGAGACAGATATATATTGTGGCATGATGGAATGTAATGGACTTCTCTACTAGCAGCAATTCAATGATCCAGGACAATTCTGAGAGACTTATGAGAAAGAATGCTGTTCACATCCAGAGAAAGAACAGTGGGAGTAGAAACACAAGAAAAATAACTGCTTGATCACATGGGTAAATGGGGTTATGATCGGGGATGTAGATTCACCCCTAACAAAGAAAGTAACTGTTTTAATAAGGATTATTTGAGTGATAAATGATTAATGATCAGATCTGCTAATCTCCTCCCTCCCTCCCTCCTTCCTCCCTTCACCTTCCCTTCTTCCCTTCCCTTCCAATTGATTCTTCTGTTGATCTCTCTATATCAGCTCAGGGTGAGTTTTATGATGTCTCAAATAAATACTCTTTCTCTTCTTTAAGATTAAGAAAGGGGCTTATTGGGGAAGAAGGGAAAGATAAAGAAATAGAAGGAAAGGGGTTTGGGGTTTCCCTAACACTAGAATAATTCCTAGGTTGGAGGATGGTGGAATATAGTTCAGATTGGGAAAATTGGTTAACAGGTCTGGAAATTCAGTCACTGTAACACAGCAGAAAAATCAGAGATTACAGAACGCAGGGGTTATTCTTTCTATCCTGTGACTTTATCCCTGAAAACTAACACAAGTAAAGACACAGCCATAGAAATACATATGTTCTGCTCCTGAGACAGTGAGAAGAGTAGCTCTTCTAGAGTGCTGGGTTAAAATGGATAAATATTGAGAAACAAGATTAGATAGTAAGGATGGGGCCATGTCATGGACAATGCAAATTTCTAAATGTCAGAATTCACAGATTTATAGCCTTTGAAAGTTAGAAGAAACATCAATTACCATCTACTCCAAACCAAACAAGAAAAAAATAGCCATTATAATATACCTGACAAGCCTATACTTGAAGACTTCCAAAGAGGGGAAACTTGACCTCTCAAGTCAACCTCTTCCACTATTTTTAGGAAGCTTTTTTTTCCCCCTAACATTGAATTTAAGTTTGTCCCTTTGTAATTTTTACAAGTTGATCATGTATCTGTCTAATCTCTCTTCCATATGACAGCCATTCATTCTCCTGTGACTGCCATGATAGAAAGAGAGCTAGATGCGGAGTCCTAAGACTTGGATTTTAATTCTAGTGCTGCTCCTCCCTCCCTGTGTGACCTTAGCAAGCCATTTAACATCCCTTTGCTTCTTTCCTCTTACATAAAATGAAAGGGTCATATTAATTGACTGCTCTTCACCTCTAAATGCTAAAAATCCTAACTTGAAATTATAACTTTTGGTTTTATCCTTCCCCCAAAGGGTTTAGTACTAATGCTATTGGAGAGCATACTTACCAGAGGAATAGAGGTGAGGGGGGAGGAGAAAAGGGGTAAAGGAAAAAAATTTCTGGTTATTGTCATAATAGCAATTCATTATTCCATTCTTATGTATGTTATTTCACTGTAATGGCACCAATATTTTATCTTCTTGTTTCTATCTGCTATAAGACATCAGTATTTTATAACAGACACACCTCCTCCCTTCTTGATCTCCTCAAATCTGCTCTTGGCAAACCATTTAACTCTGGGAGCCACTGAGCTATCAGCTTGGAATTTACACCTTTTTAGATCTGGCCCCCACTTCGTGTTATGCTGTACCTCTGCTCCTCATGGGGCCTCCAGACTCTCAGAGGAGCCAACTGGCCCCAGAGATAAATTCAGAGAAAGGACCTCTTTGGCTAGTACCTCCTTTTTTTCCCTCTTTCTTGCCCATGCTCCTAGACCATGGTGACACAGCTGGTTTCTGAACGAGGACATTTATTGGTTCTGGGTCTTTTCAACCAGATGTACTTGCCTTTTTGCCTCAATCCACAAAAGCTCAGCTCAGTCCTACTGAAGTAGGAGTGAAAAGAGGAAGAAAAAGCCTTCTGAAGCTTCTCTCCCAGTGAGACAAATTTGCCAGTTCTTCTGGAATGACAGATCTGGAGCAGGAGACCCCTGTACCAAAAGTCATTCTAACAAATAACATGTTGGTTATAATAACTTTGCTGAAATGTGTTTGTTCTAATAAAAATATACTATACATGTTTCCCTGCTTATTAAAGTGAAATGGCATTCTTAAAGTAGTCTAGGGTTACTGAGGAGTGCCTTCTTCACATTTTCAACCTTGTGGCTTAGTAAAACATTTTGGTCCCTTATGCAATCCTTACATAGTTAGTTGTTAACACAGCAACATGTGTTTGGATAATTTGAAAAATCATTTTCATGAATTATAGTCAAATACTATCTCAGAGGAGATGTACGCAATTTTTAGGATACCATTTGTTTCTCGGGGAGTATTTGGATGAAATCATTTCCATTTGAGCCTTACTTTCTAAGAATGTATTCCTTTCACAGTAGAAGACAAATCAGCAATCATTACAAATGAGGGCTTGATTTATTGTTTTGCTGTTTGTTTAGATTTAAGAAAGTGTTAATAATGCAGATTAAACTTAAAAGTGTGTGTATAAATTCTCTCTCCACCTCTCCCCACCCCCAGGGCCCGGTTGTTAAATATTTACCAGCACACCCCAAATTGTTCTACAAATATTGCTTGAGCTCAGCAATAGAAGGCTCAAGGAATGAAGTCTGGTGACTATAGACTAATAAAAATGATGAAGATGATAATAATAACAACTGGCATTTATCACTTTAAGATGTGCAAAGTGCTTTATATCTCTTATCTCACTTGAACCTCTCAATACCCCAGGAGTAATCATGGTATTTTGCAGAGAAGGATTACTACATGCCAGTTTCCCACTTGGAATCCACGTATCTTTTTTATATTTTGTCTCTGTATATATTATATGGAAGCAACATGGTGCTGTGGAATGAAATTGAATTTGGTGTCTCAGAATCTGGTTTAAGATTTGGATTCTGCCATTCATTACCCTATTTGTTGTTGTTTAATAGTTTCAGTCAATGCTCCATTTGAGGTTTTCTTGGCAAAGATACTAGAGTGGCTTGCCATTTTATTCTCCAGCTCATTTTACAGACAAGGAAACTGAAGAAAATAGGATTAAGGGACTTGCCCAGGCTCACATAGCTAGTAAGTGTCTGAGGCAAGATTTGAACTCAGGAAGAGGAATCCTCCTGACTCCAGCCTGGGCAAGCCATCTAGTATACCACCTAGCTGCCCTGTGAAATTGGGCAATTCATGTATACCTTTCTAGATCTCATTTTCTTCATATATAAAATGAGGGAAGTGAAAATAGAAAAAAAGGCTTAGGTCCTTTCCAGCTCTGAACTCCCGAATCCTCTGATCCTTCTGGGAAAGGTTGAGACACAAAATCTCATCATAAAGAAAGAGGTTATTGGTACAAAAAGAACTAAAGGGCTCTTCACAGAATGAGATGGACTATGTGGCCAAGATTTCTTCTACTTACAGTACCTTGTACAAAGCAATAAATATTTATTGAGATGGAATTGAAATAGGGATTCTGAGAGAATGGAAAAAGCACTAGCCTTGGAATCAGGAAAAACCAGGATTTAAATACCAGTTTTAACAATTAACATTTGTGTGATTCTGGGCAAATTACTTAACTTTTGTGATCTTTAGTTTCCTCATTTGCATAACATAAAGGAGGGCTTCCTTACTCATAGAGCTATTGTGGAGAAAAATAATGTAGCTAATCTCATCTGAGGACCACAGAGTTCACAATTCTTGTTAGCCTTGTCAGCTTCCTCCTTTTAGTTATTAAAAAAAAAAAATTAAAGGAAAAAAAACATGTCCCCTGTAGGATTTCAAGCATCAAGGCCAGCCCTTGGAAACAATGAAGGCAGCATTTAACAATCTGAATGATTCTGTTCTGGTGATAAACATCTTGGGCTCTCTCAGATCTATTTTCAGACCTTTTTCATTATGTAAGGAAGATGGAATCACAACTAAATGAGACACAATCAAAATTTCAGAGTTCTTAGTTCTTAATTATACTCCCTCACAGTGGGTCTGCTGATTTTTGTATTGTATTTCCTCCCATTTTACTAAATAGTAATAATCCCTAGAGATTGGTGTCATAGCTGGCTATTAGAAAGAGTTCCTTTGGAAGGAGAATTAATCAGATCCAGTTGAGGGGTAGGTTTCAAAAGGGTTTCTAGGTATCTTCTGAATCCTCTGTTAAAGGGGTTTGCCATTAAGGAGTTGGGGGGGGGGGAGGAGATCTGGTGGCACTTTCTATTTTCTTCAACAAGCTGAAAAACAAGTTCTAATATCTGTCATGAAACAATATGACAACTCATGGTAAGAGGTAGTCAGTGGGTAGAATGTGTCGGGATCTCATCTGAGTCTTCTTTCAATATTTTATCTGTAATTTAAGGAGAGGAGGACAAAAAATACTTATGTTTTATCCCAGCTTAGAAGGAAGAACATCACATATAATCAGGAGTCCTGGATTTGAATCCCAACTTTGCTACTTCTCTTCCCTAATGTGGAACAGCTCAACTCTTTTCTCTAAAACAAAGTTCCTATCTGTAATGTGAAAGTGTTGGATTGTCTGGTCTCTAATATTCCTTCTTATTTTAATTTCTATGAACTAAGAACAAGGGGTGTTTAATGTTATTTCCTTTGCTGTCAAATTTACCTTTCTTTTGACTTGAAAGAAAATATCTGTGGTTTCAGAATAGGCCATATGCATAATACTACTTGTTAGAGAAAATAATTATTTTTTATATTTAATTATCTATTTGTAAGCCAGATCCATCTCCATCCAAAAGAAGGCCATCTATTGAGCACCTTTCATGTGCAGAATTCTGTGTCAGGTTCTGGAGTCAATAAAAAATTTAGTTAAGGCACGGTCTCTGCCTTCATGGAGCACATGGTCTATACTCATATTGGCATGTATGCCAGAGCATGCCGGAGGGAGCTGCTCCCTTCCCCCTCTCCACGAGCACCTGAGGACATTTCTCACATGACCTGCCCCTCTACCCAGCAGTCCAATGAGAGTGCTTCCTCCCTCCCCTGTCTGGGGTAAGGTCAGGGGCTTACATGCCACATGAGTGTTGTAGTTTGGGCACTTGGTCTCTAAAAGGTTCACCATCACTGGTCTATACAAAGAGATAAGACATCTACACAGGTCCCACATAATATAGATTATAGTGTCTAGATTAATCAGACTCTAGCACATTTGCTCTTTGCTCTTCAATGATAAATTATTATAAGTACAAAAAAAAAAACACATTTAAAAAAGCTAAGATGTGAGGTCCTTACCTCCAGATATCCATTTAGTCTAGACATATGAAGATAAAACACATTATAGATAACTGTGGCACCTAATAGTACATGCTAAATACATGTTGCATCGTAATCCATGGCAAATGTATATGATTATTATTATTGTAACTGAACCTCTGAAGACATAAAAAGTTTACATCTGCCGTATTTTAATGGACTTTCCATAAATTCTAGGAGGAAATGCTATCTCAAAGAATTGCAATAAATCTAGTCATTAATTTTCTACTCAGTACCTTACAGGATTTTATTCAGACAGTTTGAGTAGGTTCTACACATTAGTTTTGGTGAATAACTAATAGTAGTTGATTGATAATTAATAAAACTGCAAAGTTTGAGATTTTTTCTGCCCAGACATAAGGAGGAGGTAGCTTTCCTTTGCCCTAAATAAGGTGAAGGGTTATGAAAACAGTTGATGTCAAAGGGTTAGATATACCATGTGTCCCCTTGGAACCTGACTTTTAGTGGGGGGAAGGGGAATGTGCTGAATTCACTGAATTCCCAGGTGTGGGGGTCTGTCATTACAATTAGATTCGTGTCTACTGGCCAGTTAAAGAGAAGGGTCACCTAGAGTATCTTGCTGGATATATGGTCTCCTCTGAGAAGAAATATGCTGTGTATGTGTGATAAGTTATGGAGGGGTGGGAGTAAATGTAGGGAGGAAGGCTAAAGAAATATATACTTTTTATCTGGAGAAGTAATTCCAGATGCTGATGGTAGAAACTGTTGATAGAATTAAAATTAGAATCATAGAATTATAGAGCAGGAAGGAACCTAAGCAATCATTTAGTCCAGGGTTCTTAACCTTTTTGTGTCCTGGACCCCTTCTGGCAGTCTGGGAGGCCCATGGAACTCTGCTCAGAATAATGCTTTTAAGTGCAGAAAATTAAATACATAGGCTTAAAAAGAAAACCAATTACATTGAAATATAGTTATCAAAATATTTTTTAATAACGAGTTCACGGACTCCAGGTTTAGGACCTTTGATCTAATCCAACCAGCTTCCTCATTTTACTGACAAGGAAATCAAGGCCAAGAAAATGCCTTGCTATTTAATGGTAGATCTAGGTCTCTTGATTTCTGCAGTAGGGAGCACCCTTTCTAGTAATATTATTATGTCATTAAAGTTCCATTTCACCCAGGGTTCTGGCTATAAGAGTTAATAAGTGCTAGCCTGGGTGTCCTCCAAGTTTCTAATCTGAAACAGTGTCCCTATACATATTTTCTTAGTGTTTTCATCTACTCCTATGAATGAAATATCTCTTCTATATGGTTGACAATCAGATCTATCTAGCTTTAATAAAAGGTTCAGATTTGGCATCGTAGGAGACCACATGGTACAATGGAAAGAACTGTAGATTCAAAGGAACTGAGTTCAAATCCTGTGTCTGTCTCTGATTCTTATTGCCTATAAGGTTTGACAAGTTACTTAAACCTCTCTGGGCTTAGTTTCTTTATTTGTAAAATGGGGATGGGGGGACTAGATTACCCCTCAGGTATCCTCCAACTCTAGATCTATAATTCTATGCTTTGAGTTTGAATTCCACTTCCACTACTTTCTCTCTGTGTATCACTGGGCAGGTCATTTAACCTTGATAGGCTTTAGTTTTCTCAACTTGTAGCTCCAAATCTATTATGTTCTTATGGGTCATTTGGTAGCTAGTAAAGGTAATCAGTTTGGTGATTAGTATCTCTTCATTTCTTATACTCTGTACAAGTCAGGTCTTCAAGGCTACCATGATCTCACTGATCTGGGTACTCCCTCCATCAGTGCGGATTGCTATCCATGCTCCCCCAACCTGTACTATCTTGTCCCTGCCCTTCCATGAATTTTTCATAGACAATCCACTTGGATACTAGAAACCTTCGTCTAGTTCTCTTGCTCTCACATGGATGCCAGTAGAGTCCTCACACTGTTCCCCTGGCCTTCCCTCTGGCTACATGAGCAATCCACTTCCTTTCCAATCATTTACACATGGCCTTGATGATGCATGTCTTCTCTGCATAAAAGACACCACCCTCTAAATCTTCCTTAAATCTTTGCAACCCTTCAGAGCCTGGATCTAGACACCTAAACATCATAGTCTGGGCTTCTGCAGCAGGCAGGCGTCCAGGCACACACTGAAGATTAGGTGAACATGGGACGATGAGGAGTTTGTCATTTAGTGACAGACCTTTGGGTGTATTTATTCATTTTGGACTAGTTGCAATGCCATGAATCTTTTTTAAATAAAATAGTCTTTAATTGAAGCACTTATTCAAAACCCTTCACATGTAAGGCATATAAAAATGAAAGGAAAATCAGCAACTAGAGATATGGGGCCCAATTTAAATTTTTTGTAAAAGATATAGCAATTGAGATTTAAAAAAAAACAATATTTTTTGTTCCATAAGGCAAAAAACCCTCATATTTGTCTAGGCTTGAATATTTCCCTGCATTATAACCTTTATATTGACCTGTATATTTTCTCAATCCAAACTCCCCCACCCCATGACTTCCCAGATATTAATATCATTACACTTTGCTTCAAACCATATTTTTAAATGCCTTGGGTGCCTCATTCCATTCTGACCCACTTAGAATTGCTACCCCATGGGAACATTCTTGCATCATCTCCAGCTGCCTTTACTGAGGGGATAGAGGCCAGGAACTTTTAAAAATAGTGCTTGCACAGCTTGGTAGACACTATTCACAGATCATGAAAAATGAATCTGGAATTCTTCATGCTAGCACAAAGGTTAAGAATGGTGACGGTGAGGAGTGAAGAGAACAATAAAGAAGAAGAAGAGGAATCCTGCAAGGTGATGCCATGATTGATCTCTGTTGATTTGCAAATTGACCAACTGAAAATACAGAAGTTAAAAAAAAAAAGGAGATGGAATTCAAATTCCACATTCGTCCCAGCATCTGGGGAAGCATGTGCAAAAAAGATCATGTAGGATCATACATTTGGAGTTGGATGGGACTTCTAGTCCAAGTCTCGGTTTTACAGATAAGAAAACTGAGGCCCACAGAAGTCCACTTCTTGCGCAATATTAAATAGGTGAAAGAAGTATCAGGATCCAAATCCAGGTTAGTCCTTTGGGTTTTTTCCCCCACTATTCTATTCTTTTACTCATTCATTCAAAAAGTACCTATTAAGCACCTACTATATACCGGACACTAGAAATACAATGAAAAAATGAAACAATTCTAGTCTTCAAAGAGCTTACATTCTACTGGTAGGAAATACTTCCCAGGACCATTTAATTGAGGGGAAAATACTTCTAGATCTATTACTCTCAGAAGGGGTGGGCATTATTCTGAATGACTAGTATGACAAAGTATGAGGGTATTTTAACTAAAGCATTGAAGGTATCACAAAATGTTTAACATAGTCAGACTATATACTTACTGTCCCAACCCACATATAATATAGATGTGGATACATCTGACATAAAATGGTTGGCCCGCCTATTACTTGTATAATAGATATAGATCTGGGCTCTGGAAAGTCCCATTCCACATATCCAAAGGAAGGCTGTAATTTTCACCTTTGTGAAGATGAGGAGAAAAGATCTGACTGGGCAATCAGTAACGTAAAGGAAGGGCAGGCAGGATCTAGTTCATATGTGGCTTAGGAATTACTTTTTCCCTTTCCTGTCTCCAAGAGAGGTATTGGGCTAGAGCAGTGATGGTGAACCTTTTAGAGATGGAGTGCCAGATCCTGTCCCGCCCCTGAGACAAAGTGCCATGCCAGCCTCCCCACCAAAGACCTTATGTTATGCCCTTCCTTACCCCACATAGGGGAGGGAGGAAATGCTCCCATTAGGCTGCTGGGTAGAGGGGTGGGTGAAGTAAGGAATGTCCTCAGCAAGTATAACAGAGGGGAAGGCGAGTGACCCAAGAGCTACTCCCCTCAAGCTCTGCTGCCTGAGAACTCTCATTGGGCTGCTGGGCAGAGGGGTGGGTAATGTAAAAGAATGTTGTCAGGCATGGTGGAGAAGGGGAAGGGAACAGTTCTACTCAAGTCTCTGTACCCTTCTGGTAACAAACTCGAGGGGGGGTGCTGCTGAGTGCCCACAGAGAACTCTCTATGTAGCATCTTTGGCACCCATGCCATAGGTTCACCATCACTAGGCTAAAATTATATCTAACAACTGCACATCACATATCTTTTTTATTGAGTTTTTCTTTTAAGGGTTTAGAATTAAAAGAGCTTTCATTGATTGTTCTCAAAGGAAAGGTAAAATTTATCTTACTGTCTCCTTCCTGGATTCTTCCTACGAAATACTTAGTACATAAAAATGCTCAAAGAAACCATTTATCCAATCAAATATGAAACAAATCTTAGAAACTATATAGTAGGCAAAAGAATATTAGGTATAGATGAATTCTTAAATTGGGAGTGAGATAAAAATCTTAACTAAACCAGGAATAAAATGAGTTCATTGGAGAAGGTCATCCCTAGAAATCTCTAGGGTTTGAAGGCATTGGCAATCAAAGGACATATGGAGTTCCAGTTTTCCCACTTGTCTTTAACCTTAGGGAGATCTTCTGTCCACCATTCAAAAACTTACATTGGTCTTTGTCCCCTCTTTCTGTCCTGAATTCCTTTGATTCTCTCAGAAGCCTTGCTGAATATGAAAAGATATCTCTGCTTCCTCATGACAATATGAAGGATCAAGGACTCAGAGGTCTTTCAGCCTTTGATTGATTTCAGATTAGTACTCACATATCCCCTACCCTCCAGCATGCAATATCACCATGCTATCTCAGCCTCAGGAATGGGTGGGTATCAGGTTACATATACATTCCAAGATCTGAATATTAGAAGGCATTCAGAAAGTCCAAGGAGCAGTTGAATGGACAGAATAAATATCAAACAATCTCTCTATTGTCCTTTAAATTTTTGATTTTTAAAAATGTATTCTCATAGTTCTCCATTAAAGTTCTCTTTTTCATCCACTACATGTGGAAGTGAAACTGAGTCCTTGAAGCTTATGCCATAAGACCCCAAACACTGATGGGCCCTACAAAGAGGGGAAAACTTCAGATTTAGTCCTTGTACATGACAATGTATCTGAAGATCCAACATGCTGAGTGAGAGGGTCCATTATGAGAAGGTAGGCTATCATATTGCAAAATGTTTTGGTCCCAGCAACTCAGTCAAAAACTATTAACATGTGGTGGGTTTAAAGAGGGCATCCAAAGTAAATAGAATCATGGGTCCTTGAATAAGCAAAAGTTAAAATTTTATTTTCCTAAAAAATAAGAAGTTGTATGATATTAGGTATTTGAGTGCTGAATTTGAAGTCAAGAAATCCTTGGTTCAAACATCACGTAGCATATATACAAGTGGAATGTTCCAAGTCAGCCACATAACCTCTATGAGCCTCAGATTCCTTATTTTTAAAATGGGGAGGTTAGAGTAAAAAAAAAAGTGGTAGTAGTAATAACAACAACAACAACAACAACAATAATAACAACTCCTGCCCTCACAGGAATGCTGGAAAGATCAAATGAGAAAATTTTAAATTATTTAAATTTATTTAAATTTAAATAATTTAAAAAACTTTGCAAATCTGAAAGTGCCATGTAAATGAGAGCTACTTATTATAAAGATGCTTTCCTTTTCAGCCTGAGGAAACTAAAGAGGCTTGCCTTATCAGTTTCGTCACTTGAAATGTAGGAAGGCAACT
Source organism: Monodelphis domestica (assembly GCF_027887165.1). Lineage (NCBI taxonomy): Eukaryota > Metazoa > Chordata > Mammalia > Didelphimorphia > Didelphidae > Monodelphis > Monodelphis domestica. The sequence continues at coordinate 116,689,698 of NC_077233.1, read as the reverse complement.
AAACTTTTGTTTTGGAAAATGTTCAGATACCTAGAGATATCAAGGTCTGGGAAGCATATTCCACTTTCCAGGATCATTCCTGAAATAGTCAGCAACGCTGTGGCTTCCGATGCCTTTCAAAGATTACTATGTGACCCTGGGCAAATTATTTAAACTCTGAGCTTCAGTTTCCTAAACTGTAAAATAAGGAAGTTGAGCTAGATGGCCTCTAAGTTCCCTTGAAGCTCCCAATCTGTGATCCTAGCATTCTAGGACAATTTCCTCTATAAATTGGGCTTTCTGAGGTCATTTCATCAGTGGCCTCAGGCAGTCTCAACTAATTGATCATGCCATGTTGTTTCTGAATGAGTCCAGGACAGTGCTATCATGGGCACTGCTCCTAGAGAAAACCTATGGTAATGCAATGAGATGACTAAGTAAGCAGCAGCCTTCCATTATAGAAATCCAATCTGATAATAGATTAAAGCAGCATGGCGGCTTAATAGGAAGGGTGCTGGACCTATCCATAGGAGATCTTCTTTGGATTACTGGTTCAAGTACCAAATATTTCCTGGCTCGGTTATCAAATGTATTTTGAAGGGAAGTCTTTTGACATTTCTTCAGGTTAAAAAAAAATTAATCTATAAAATGGTAATGGTGATTCTTTTACTACCTCATAGCCTTGTTGTGCCTTAAGCTCTTTATGTACCTTAAAGCACTACTGAAAGGCAAATTACTCCAACCATTAAAACTCAAAGCCATAAATAACTTAGCCAAGTCTTTGGCTATGTCTGGTCCTCTTCCTAGCAAATAAAGGTGAATTCTAATCAAGCCATTATGACCAAGGCCAGGTGAAAGTCCTAAATGATATATGACTAGAAAATCATCCCTCCAAGAAAAAGAACCTCAGAATCCCACCACAGGGACCCTAGTATTAAAAATCACGGGATCCTAGATGTAGAGATTATCGCATGTTAATCCTTCATTTTATAGCTGAGGAAACTGAGGCATGGAGAAGATAAATGAGTTGCCCAAGGTAAAAGAAAAAAAAAGTATCAAGTTTCAGAACCAGGATTCAAACTTACTTTGTGTGACTCCCAGTTTAGTGCTTTTCTCATCAAGCCACATTGCCTCTTCATTCTCAGTTACTAATGACAAAAGGGCCTCTGTACCAAGAAGACTCACATGGAAAAGAATTCTTTCTTCTCAGCATTTAATGCCAGAGGGAAGAACTTGAAGATTGGAACCAAAGTGGAATAACTACATAAGGAATAACCTGGAGGGGAAACTGTGTCTCTCCACACCCAACAATTTCAAAAATTGAACATTACCTAGATTGTCCAAGATCTAAATTTCTTCTCTAGTAATCGAAAGGAGAAGACTATCCTAATACATGCCCTTTCATGTTCAAGTTCATTTAGCTTTTGGAAAGTGAACTTCCTGCATTTGTGAGAAAAAAAAATAGGCATTAAGAGAGCTTATAAAGGAGTTTCACAAAGACCTCTTGGGCATTATTTGATGATTGAAGTGTAAAAAAGCTCAGCAGTACACCCTGTGGATTAAATGTCCAGGGTTTGTCTGATGGGATTAAATTCTGGATTATAATAGAAGTCAATTTATGGATTATTCAGAAAAGGATCAGGCAAAATATACTTGGGTTTTTAATAAACCCTTCCTCACTGAAACTAAATGGTAGTAGTTTCAACAACTGACACTTATATAATGCCTTAAAATTTGCAAGACACCGTGCATACATGATCTAATTTGAGCCCTACAATAATCTTGTGATATAAGTGCTATGGCTAATATTAACCTCATTTTACAGGAAACTGATGAGGGCAGGGGGAGAGTAAGGTATAAGGGAAGTAATTTTGTGACTTGCCCAGGGTTAGGCAGTGAGTTGTGAGCCAGCATGGTACTTGGAAAAAGAGCTGAATTTGGAGTCAGATTACTTAAATTTAAACCCTGGCTTTGCCACTTGATACCTCTGAGATCTCTCTGAACCTCAGTTTCATTATCTGTAAAAGGAAATTGTTGGATTACACTACCTGGGTTTCCTCCAGCTCCATATCTCCAATCCTATGATCCAAAATGTCAAAGATGGGACATGAAACCAGGTCTTCCTACCTTTAAATTCTGTACTTAACAGACCTAAAAAGCAATCAGGTCAGTCACTGGACCATACCATTACTCTGTCAATTAAAACCAAGGGGATTCTGATCACCTTCATGACCTAAAGGATATATCTACATGCAAAATTATAGTTGACACATAAATTCAACACCAGCTCAGGAAGTGAACAAACAGAGGCATCCTTGAATTCTTTCAACAAAAGGTAGATGCAAATTTAAGAAAATGGTATCTGACATAATAAATAAGATGATGGTATAAAAGAAACAACAATAGACATTTCTTACGCACCTACTTCTAGGTTATGAGCAAAATATAGGGCTTGGATATGGAGCAAAAATGGCCAGTAGATGTCAACACAGCTATCTATAGTGTATACTATTTACATGATACTTGAGTGCACCAGAGAGATACAAAAGGCTATATTCTATAGCAATAAACAAATTCTAAAAGCATTATAGACATGCATATAAGGCATTAATATTATTATCATGGAATGTTTGCCAACTTCCACCAACGATCTAATCTAGGGCTTTGTTTTGAAATGAAGCTGACCATAGGTTCTGAAGGATAAGTAGCCCAGCACAAGCAACCTACTATACAACTGTAGAGACTCAAAGATGGGATAGTGGGTATGGTCCAAAAACTGATTTTTTTTCAGAGATTCATCCCCAAAAGACAAACCAATAGGCAATGAATATTCTCAGCCATAGCGCCTTATTAAAAATGTATTAAAGTGATAAGGAATTATAATTCTCACTGGTAAAGGAAATAGGGAAATGGATGAAATCACAGATCCTTAGGTTAACTAAATATAAATATTAGCAAAGAGGAAGGGAGACATGACTCCCTTTAATAAAAAATGACTCTTTATTCACTCAACAATTAAGCGCCTGCTGTTTGCAAAGCTGAAAGACCTTGCTGTTTAGTGGTTCTGCAAGGCCTAGGTTCAAGTACTGCTTCTAATATGTATTAATTATGACCAGGCAGGCTGTGTGTGTATGTGTGTGTGTGTGTGTGTGTGTGTGTGTGTGTGTGTGTGTGTGTGTGTGTGTGTAGGTGAGGCTAAAAGTTATATATGAGTTGCTGATCTGTATCAGGGGAGGAATTTCTATACCAAGAAATAGATGAAATCAGTCAATAAACATTTTTTAAATGCCTCCCCAGTACCAGACACTGTGCTGAGTGATGGGGATACAAAAATAAGCAAAAAATAACAATCCCTTCCCTCAAGGAGTTTCTCATCTATTCTAAATCACAGGTGTGAAAGAATCCTTAAAACACTTCTGGGACCTGGGGGAGATACATAGACAATGAAGGCAAGGTCTCTGCCCCTATGGTGCAGATTTTAATAGACTTCAGCAAAAATCAGGAAGCCAGGAAGGATTTAATGGGTCTTGTTATTTCAATGTAGCCTCTTGAGTCAATTTGGCTACAAGTCATAATGACATTCTCTACATTGTCCTAGCATTCTGAGTAATAATCCATTATATATTCCCAGCACTAAATCCTCTTCCATTCAAGAAAAGCCTGAAAAATGTAAACAGAAGCCACATAATCCCTGAGGAAGAAGGGACCTCACAGAGTCCTCCAATCTGCCCCTGCCTCCAGGTAGAAATGTTCCCAGACCAACCCAGACAAGCCCTTGTTTCACCATGACTCAGCCTCTTTCCTAGTGTCACCTCACCCTGGCTTTCAGTCTAAAGCAAGCTTTTTTCACCCTGACCCTTAGAGTTCTGACATCTGCCCATTAGAGTTGGGAGCCCCTCCCCTCCACTTCTCAAAAGGAAGACTCTTTTGTTGAGAAATCTGAGACCACTAGCTAGCAAAGAGGCCAAATGAGCACCATTCTCACCAGAGGTGCTGGAGGCAGCTCTAACCAGCCCCTCAACCCCAACTGAATATTAAAATTTCAGAGTGAGCATTTGCACCTGGATTACAAATCAGGTTTATTTTTTTGTTATTGTTGTTGTTTTATTGTTTCATTACTTGTCTATACATAAGAACTTGTTAATAGCACAGCTTAAATTTAAACAGTTTTCTCATCCTTTCCTCTCCCCACAGCATTGATCAGCATACCATTGCTTTGCACTCACCCACCTATTCACCTTTCCTCTCTCTACCTCCCCCCCACCACACCCCCCCCCCCAAAGAAGTAGAGAAAAAGTCAAATCCACAAGGACTGTTTTCCCCTGAAAAGTCCCTGTTTTCTGGACTGCATTGACCTGTACCTAACAGTTCAAATCATGAAAATAGAGAAATTTTATGGTTACTGAGGAAATCCACAGTTTATCATGTTTTATTGGCTGGAGAGGAAGAAGGGACTTGGCCAGGTTCCTGGGGGGAAGATAGCCTGTCATATTTGCCTAGATTTATTTATGAAAAAAGCACTCAGGATGATACTTTTTGTGCAACATGCCCTCCTGCTCTGAACACCATTAATAGAAACTGAATTTCAGGGGTTCCCATCTGATTAAAACAAAAGCCCAGAGATGAAATAAAAGGAAGATTCAAAAATAATAATAATAATAATAATAATTCTGTTCTATTTGAATTTCTCCATTATTTAAAACTTCTGCAAAATAATGGCTGCATATTTGAAGGTAATACATCTGTTCCTCTCCCACCCCACCCCCATGTGGTTTTCTAATCCCAAGGTAATTACATTTTGACAAAAATTTATTGGGACATCTGTTTTTTCCCTTAGATGTCCAGGTCACTCCACGACTGTAACAGCAGCCCAGCACAGCACAGCCCAGCACACAGAGGAACACCAGTATAATGGAGAGCCAAATCCAGGGGCTCTCAAGCTAGGCATGCCAACTGATTTAAGGTGGAAAGGAAAACAAAGCTTTATTGGAACTGGAGCTCCCAGTTCCCCCAGTCCACACACCCATGCTTGGTTCCTCAGTAGAACCAGCAGCTCCCAGACCTTCACCCATCTCAGAGGGCCCTGTTAAGAGTTGCTGACTTAGTGGAGCGAAGGGACAGACGGTCTGGCAGGCACAAAGAAAGAGGAGGAATTGGTAATAGGTTGGCCGGCTGCATCGAGATTTAAGCATTTTGCAGGTTGGCAACCAGGATTAAAATAACTCACGGAGGGAAGAGGATAGGGATCCAACGCACAGGCCATATGTTTGAAACCCCTGCCCATCGTGGCTGGCTGTAGTATCGAGTTTCTGCTGCCACCAACTAGATTAAATTATGGTACCCTACAGAGGAGCAGAGATCAGAGGGATTTTCATAATGCTCAAGCAAATGGGCTTCAATAAAACATGGAATAAGCAAGAAACAGAAATGAAACTTGAAAACATCTATTCAAAGAAACAAAAAGCTAATGACTGAATGAAACCCACCCATTCATCAATTTTATTGTCTAAGTTTCTTCAAGGACAAAATGGGGAGGGGAAGAGGAGAGGAAAATGAATGAAATATTATCTAAGTTCCCCTTCAATTGAGTACATGGTATCTCTGACAATCATTTGTTTCAGTATGGACTTCAACACCTCAATGGGTATATGGTCTCATCAATGTGGCATGGATCCATTGGTATGGGCCAAAATGTATCTGTGCTTTTTTGACAAAAAAAAAAAAAGCACAGAATTCTTCATGGGACGAGATATATATTGTGTATATACACAATATATATCTCGTCCCATGAATTTTCCATAGGGAATCCACCCAAGGTATTGGAGCCCTTCCTCTAGGTCTTGTAACATTTGGTGAATACCAGAGAACCATTCAGGCTGCCCATCTGTTCTTCCTTACCCTTGCCACATGACTAGCTCACCATCTTTACTCTTCATGCTTTTTCCTAGATGCTATCTTTCATGGTCCTCCTTGTCTGCAAGTTATCATTAGTGTCTTGCTATGACCTATTTATACCTTTTATACACCTCTCTACTAAACCACCTGTAAGGTTACTTCTCGGTAGATGACTCTATGCCCCACATTTTAACCCCAAATCATAGACTATTAGAGTCCAAAAAGACTTTAGGAGGAGATGAGGAAACTGAAGCTCAAAAGAGGCAATTGGTTAATGGTTACCCAAATACTAACCAGAAAAGTCAAGATTCAACCCAGGTCTTCTAACTCCCAAGTTCAGTGCTCTTTCTGCTCTGTTATATAGCATTTAGGAAATGTCGGTGTCTAAATACTGCAGGAAAGGGCTGTTCTCTAACTTTTTCCTACCCAAAACTTCTGGGAGGAAGTTTATTTTCCTGAGATATTCAGTCCAATATTTTGACTAAATGTTTGAAAAGGTGTCTGAGAGAGTCCTTCTATGCCAAATGAGATTTTGGAACTTTCAGGGATAGTTTGGCTGCTAAGTACTTAATTAAATAAATTAATTAAAATTAATTAAAAATTTCAAAAACTAAATTAGAGTCCAGTTTTCCATTCTTCTATTATATTGAAAAGTAAAAAGAAAGTAATATAGACGCCCTTGACTCCTTTCTAACACACCATGACGGTTCAGTAGCTAACCTCCAAAGTCTAAAACTTGAATCCCTCTACAATATGGCTCCCACCTACCTTTCCAGGCTCATTTCCTATCATTTTCCTTCATACAAAACCCTGTTTCCAATGACCTGACCTGGTTTTCATATACTGACAATGTATTTCTTGCCTCTATCCCTTGTGTGAGTGATTCCCCTTGCTTGAAATGCACCTCTCTCTTTTAAAATTTAGATTTAGGTTCTCTTTTTAGAATCCCCAGTTTCCTTTAAAGCCCTGTTCAGCTGTCACCTCCTAGTTAAAGCCTCTCCTGATCTCCCAGATTGTTGGTGCTAGCTCCCTATTGAAATCATTCTGGAAAATTGCATTTATACACTCACTCTTTGAAGGAAGAGATTACTTTGTTTTTGTTATTATATCCCCCCAGTGTTTGGCAAGACAGGTGCTTAATGAACATTCCTTGAAGTTTCATTGTATAAACCAACTAACATTTGACTATTTTCATTCTTCCACATACTTAACCTTTTTATGGCTAATATCCATCACAGCTGGCAAAATAAATAGAGATTCTGGTATCTCTGACTCTCCTACATCTTGCCACTACTAAGAACTTAAAATTTTTATTTTCTCTAGAGAAACTTCATCAGGTCTAGAGAAGTAAATATCTCCATTTCTTCAGATGAAGGCTGTGAAACTCTGAAATATTCAATGTGATCCTGAGATGGTGATAAATAGAGTGTCAGGTCTGGAATCAGGAAGATATCTTCTCTAGTTCAAATCTGGCTTCAGATGCTTACTAGCAGTGTGACCTTGGGCAAGTCACTTAACCCCGTTTCCCTCAATTTCCTCATTTGTAAAATGAGAAGGAGAAGGAAATGGCAAACCACTCTAATAACTTTGAAAATCTCAAATGGGGTGGCAGAGTCAAACATGACTGAAATGACTGCTCTGTAATGCTAGGGCTAGAGGCCCTAAAAACATAAGGGTTCTAGTAAAGAATTCAAGAACTTTAGAAACCCTTAAATTTAATCTCCTTGTCTGACAAAGGAGATACTAAGGCCCAGAGACAGGATCTAGTTTAGAGATAGGCAAGGTAGACATCTACCTTAGCATATAACTCACCAACAGAGTGCAATGAGAATATAATGCACCAAGTACAGTGTACACAAAAAGTTCCTATTTAATACCAGAGAATCCCACCTCCTATGGCATAATCCTTCCAGATTAGTTGGGTGAAATGCCAATTTACATGTGTTAGGATAAATGCTTAAAATCTCCAGTACAAAATAAGGCATGGTGTGGTGAGAAAATAAATGCATTAGAGGAAAAGGAAAATCTTAAAAAATCTTGCTTAGAAACAATTAATGCTTGGAAAATTCACTGGATAGAGAGTCAGATCTGGAGATGGGAGGTCCTGGGTTCAAATCTGACCTCAGATCCTTCCCAGCTGTGTGACCCCAGGGAAATCACTTAACTCCTTTTGCCTACCCCTTACCATTCTTCTGCCATGGAACTGATATTTAGTATTAATTCTAAGAAGATAAGGGTTCAAATATTTTTTTAAAGAAAAGAAACATATGCTTCCTTCCTACTCTTTCTCCAGAGATGAAAAGATTCACTCAAAGTCACACAGTGAGTAAGCAATAGAAATAGGACTAGAAATCGGATCATCTGATGTCCCACTCCCTTTCATTTATTCTATGGTCTAGCCCAAAATGGCAATATTATTGTTCCTCAAAAATGACACTCTATGCTTTTGTGCAAACTGACTTCTCCTATGCTTGGAATTCACTTGCTCCTTACCTTTCTCTTAGAATTCCTATTTTCCTTCAAATGCAACTCAAATGTCCCCTTCCAAATAAGGACTTTATTTATCTCCCCCCCAAATATTAGAGCCTTCCACCCCTCCCTCCAAAAAAGTATCTCATCAGTTTTATGTTCAAATGTGCTTATGCTTATCTTCTTCCAATTAAATGTAAAATCTTACATTTATTTAATTTTTTCTTTTTTTAAAGCATTTATTAAATTAATGGATAAGGTTGACCCAATTATCTATAACATGTTCTGATTGAGAATTTCATGCTATTCTTATGGAAATGGAGATATGAATTAAATGACAGTAAATCTGATCAATTTGAACTGATCAAATGATTAGCCTCAGAATTATGATTTTGAGTCTGGTTAGAAAGAGCCTGAGCAGCCATCTACACCAACCCAACCCAAAAGGAATACTCACTCCATTCCTGATATGTGGTTATCCATCAAAAAGGGGCTCTCAGTATACTCATGACATTTTCAGACAACTGTTAGTTTTTCCTGAATTCCACCCTCTTTGCAGTTTCTACCAATCACTCCTGCTTCTGCCCTTTAAATGAGTCTTCAAATACTTGAACATAGCTGTTAGGTCTTCAAGTCCTCTCAAATCCAGGCTAAAAGCAACTCTAGAACCTTCAACCAATAATCATATGAAGTTGACTCAATCTCATTCACTGCTCTTGTTGCTCTTCTCTGGACACTTTCTGTATCCTTAAACTGTGCTGCCCTAAACCAAACAGAGCACTCCAGGGTACGTCTGGTGAAATCAAAGTATAAAAGGACTATTGCCTCCTTATTCCTGGAAGTTAAGCCTCTTAATGCAGCCTGAGATTGCATTAGACATTTTGGCTGTCACATCACAATTCTGACATATATTGAGCTTGAAGTCTACTAAAATCTTCAGAGCTTTCTCAAACTGCTTTGTATTCCCATCCCTGAACTTGTGGGGTCCTTTTTTTCTTTTTACTGTAAAGGGTAAAATATTACATATATCTCTACTGGAGCAATTACAACTCAAAGAATAATCATTAACTGATCAAAGTCAACTTGGCCTAAAATATTCTGTGAAATATCCCTGGAATGAGTACTTGGCTTTATGCTATTTAACACTTAATCATTCAACAAAGAGTTCTGAAGAGTCTACTATGAAACAGAGTTGATGCTAGGGATAGACTTAAAACTAAATAGTCCTTACCCTCAATGAGTTTACATTCTATCTTTATCAATGAGTTTGAAAGAAAGGCATAGATGGCACCCTTATCAAAGGATCTTAGACTTAAAAACTGCTTTGCTTATATTTTTATATCCATAGAACCCATCAGTGTGTCTGCTACATAATGGGAGCTTAATAAATGCTCAATGACTCAGAGTAATTTATTGGCTTTGCTCCTGTGATATCCACTATACTATATTTGTCTCCCCTGATCTCTGAATATTAGTTATCAAGCTCTAACTATAATGCTATAAGTAGCAAGCAACATATGAGCACAATTTGGCATCACAGAAATGTACTTCTGTAATGGCACCCTAGGTTTTTCTTACTCCCATTTATGAACTTAGATATTTTTCTTTCCTGAAAGAGAGGAGATAGAAGGCAGAGGTGGTGATAGTGGTGGTGGAGATAGAGGCAGTGGTGGTAACCATGCTAGAGAGGCAAGGACTGTTACGCAATGTCTGTGAGTGCATGTGTATGTGTGTGAGAAAAAGAAAAAAGAGAAAGGGAGAGAGGGAGACAGACAGACAGAGAGGGGGAGAGAGAGAGAGACAGACAGGGAGAGAGAGAGACAGAGAGACAGAGACAAAGACAGAGAGAGACAGAGACAGAGAGACAGAGAGAGAATATCTAATTATTGATAGATGTCAGTGGATTAGAGAAATTGAATTGGCAAATTGCCTAAAGCATAGAAATATTGCTGATATATTCCCACGAGTGTATTCACTATACAATACTATTTCACTGAAGGAAAAAAAAATAATTCTTTCTTTGTGTCTCTTCTATCATTGAGTGATGGTAAGTGGTAGAGAATTGGGGAGAAATCTCCAGGTTTCAGGAATTCCAACTTGCTTTGATCAAGACCACATGGAAGAATATGGAAAGAGAATGGAATTTGGACTGTTCTCTTAAATATAAAGATAATCAGTACTGAAGGAAATCATTATAGTTACATTTCATCCCTCATAAACTATACCACAACTCTTCCCTGTATCTGGAGAAGAACCAAAATTTTCAAACTAAGTATTAAGATATCCTCATGAAATTTCTGGGACAAGTAGAAAATAGGGAGGTCTTCTAGGTCAAAAGAGGTGTTAGGCCCATTTGAGAGAAGAAAGCAGAATACAAAATGCTTTGTTATGGGCAGCTAAGTGGTTCAGTGGATAGAGCACTAGGTCTGGAGATAGTAAGTCCTAAATTCAAATCTGTCCTCATGACATTTCCTAACTTTGTGACTCTGGGCAGATCACTTGAACCCAATTGCCTAGCCTTTACCCTCCTTCTGCCTGGGAACTAATACTTAGTATCAATTCTAAGACATAAAGTAAAGGTTTCCTAAAAAATGCTTTGTAAATAAAATTGGGTGAGATGAAATCTGGAGTAAATCACTATTAATCCAATGGCGACCATAAAAGGGTCTCTCAAAGAGCTAGAATAAGTCATCAATTAGAAATGACAAGGAAATACTCTATAGTAGAAAAGCACTTGATTTGAAATCAGGGGACCTAAATTAAAATCCCAGTCCTCCCAATAACTAACCTCTGTAACTTTGGGCAATCAATGAATGCATCAACATGCATTTATTAAGCATCTACTTTATCAATAAATATTAAGTACCTGTTATGTGCCAGGCTCTGGGCTAAGTGCTAGTGTCAGAAATTATGTCAGGCCCTGGGGATATAAGTACTAAACCTCAAACAATCCCTACTCACAAGGAGCTTATGTTCTAAAGGAGAAGAAAATAAGTATATAAATAGATACAGCAAAAATAGTAGATACATTTATTCCAAGTAGTTAGATATGGAGATTCTGGGAAAGACAGATTAGAAGCTGAAGGAATCAAGAAAGGCTGATTGTAGAAAATGATATCAAAATTCCTCTTAAAGAAGAAAAAGGATTCTTTTAAAGTAGAAGTAAATAAAAAGTGCATCCAAAGCATCACATACATCAACATAAAGTCACAAAAGTGGGAGATGGAGCATTGTGTATGTGAAGCAAAGAAGAGGCCAATTTGTCTGGATCACAAAGTATAAGAGGAGGAGGAATATCCAATAAGCCTAAAAATATAGGGTAGAAATAGGTTGTTTAAGGCTTTAGCAGCTAAATAGAGTTTATATTTTACCCAAGAAGCAATAGGAAGCCACTGGTGTTGACTGGGTAGGAAAGTGATATGCTTAAGGAAAATCATTTTTGGTAGCTATGTAGAGGGTGGATTAGAGAGAAGAGAGACAAGACAGAAGATTAATTATGGTATTTTTGCTATAATCTTGACTAAAGATGAACACGAATCTAGAGTAAAGATGAACATGGCAGCTTTCTGAGGATAGTAAAGAGGATGGATATAGGAGAAGTTGTAAAGGTATAGACAACAAGAATTGGCACCTGATTGGATACAGGGAGTGAGGGAGAGTGGGGAGTCCAGGATAATGCTCAGGTTACCAAATTAGAAAGCTGAGTGCTGATATTTTCAATAGATATAAGGAAGATTGAAAGAGGGAAAGATTTGGGGGGAAAGATAGTTTATTTTGGGATATTTTGAGTTTAAGATGTTTCCATGATATCAATTTTGAAATGCTCACAAGAACTATTGTGTTAACTGAGAAAGAGTGCAGAAGATTAAGAAAAAGGGCCTGAGAGAGTATCCATAGTTAGGGGAATGATGTGGATGAGGAACAAGAAAAAGAGATTTAGAAAGAGTAGTTATACAGGTAGGAAGAGGACCAGGAGAGAGCGGAGTCATGAAAACCAAAGAGATGGTTGTAGTCAGGTAGGAGAAGGTGGCAAATAGGTCAAGTCACTTCAACCCAGCCTTATTTGGATATAAGATGACCTCTAACATCCCTTTTATCCTGATGTCTATGATTCTTCCAAAGCTTTTCACACCTTGGAAGTAGCATTGTACAACAAGAAGGACTCTAGCCTAGGATTCAAGATCCTGAATTCTAATCCTGGTTCTTCCTGGATATATCACTTCCCCACTCTATTTCTTCATCTATAAAAATGAGTGGGCTGGATATAATGATTCTTAACGTCCCTTCTAGTGCTCAAATCCCATGACATGAAGTCAAAAATTGGTTCATCTCCCTCCCAGAAAACTGTCAGTCAATCGTACCTCCCATAGGCGGCTGCTCTCCATAATAGGCACAACAGCCTGAAGGGATCACTTTGTTGGCATGCCCTGCATTGACATTTAGGTAAATTACAAATGAAGCTCCCTTGTACCCAGATGAAAATAATTATGCCCTCTCCAAGCTTATTTTCTTGTCACCAACTTATTTACCATCCCTGTTTCAATTTTCTCTATTCAGATGTCATGGGGGCATCTTTTAACAAATACAATATGCACCCAAACCCGCCAGTCCGATTTGAGGAATTCAGATGCACCCGTTAGAACATTTGGGTTTTGTCTTTTTGTCGGCGTTCCATCCACACATAAAGAGCAGCAGCTGTATGCAGGATTCAGAGTTGCAAGCAGAGGGGCCCTCTGCCAAGTGCTGTTGCCTTCATTCACCTAAACGCTGACCTTGAAAAATTGTCCTTTATGGGATGTGATGAGGTGTGAATTCAATCTCCATCTTCACTTAGGCCCTGTCATTTTCTGTGTAGTGATTGCCAGTTGGGCCAGACAACAGCAACAGGACCAGCAGAGGGTTGTTGAGATTGACATGGTTCTCTGGGGAGGGCTCACATGAAGAGCCCCAGCAAACTCATTTTAATCTTGGGCCTCTTTTTTTTCCGGCTGCAATCAACCCAGCAGAGGCTGGGTATTAGTCGAATGACATCATCTGCACGGCTTAAGGAGAGCACACTTGGATCGTTGAAAGAGAAGGGTAGTTTTCTAAAATGGGGCTTTATGAGAACCTAGCCCCATTCACTTTCCCCCTTAAATCCTCGGCAGGCAGGGGCACATGATCCAAACCAGCTCAATTTAAACTCATTTTGAGCATTTGGTGGTGGGGGAAGGGGAACAAGAGGAGATCCCGCAATTTTTCTTATGTTAGTAGAATCAAGTGCAGCCTATTTAACTTCATCAAGTCACTGACAACAGGCCCTGATAAAGAGGATGGAAAATATGCAGAACCGGGGAGCAGCCAAAAATCCTCCAGTTTCTATCACGATTAAAGCCAGATGTTTCTTTGGCTGCTCAAATTTGATAAACGTAACAGTGAGAATGGCTACGCCAAGGCAGTCATTTCATCTCAGGGTTCCATTCATAAGGAGGCCTTTCATGTTGTTGGACACCCAGGCATAGACGATATAGTTTATTGCAACACTAATGTTTCTGCGAACCCTTAACTCGCTTCCCTTCGTCTGCCGGCTTCTATAGGTTGTTGTGGCTTGAACATATCTGTTTATGCTGCTCTTGCTATGGCAACGTTTATCTGATATGCACAAAAGGCATTTTGATTCTTGAATTAATAACACTTGACTCAGGACGATGATTCAACAAGCACTATTCAAACAGTGTAAGGGGAAGACAGTGTTTTTATTGAAGCCAATTAATACGGCACCAAACTTTTGGCTGGAGTGTTGCAAAGTGTGCTATGTCTAAGCATCCCTGTGCTCTGTAAACCATCAAGATATTGCCGCAGTTTGGGGAATGAGGAAAAGGAAAATCTGTCTGCTGTGGGTTTGCTTCAAAAATGCAACGCTAGAGCCATTGCTTTTGCTAGGGGTGACCTGCAAAGCTTCCTGTACTTGACTTTAATCATGCAGCAATCCTTCAAAGACATGCCCAGTGATTAGTCTACTTAGAAAGTCGGACATGACTCTGGCAAAGAGTCCTAACTCACACTCTTCACCAAGTCATGTCCTCTCTCTGCCATCTCCCCATTTTGTCCCTTGGAGGAGTATGATAGTTGTCATTTAATTGAGCTTGGGTTTCTTCCACACCCCACGACTGAAGTCCAGATGTCTAACTAGTAATTAGGGACCTCTTTGTTGTAAAGAAGATAAACGCCAAGAGATCAGATTAAGTAGTTGTCCCACTCCTACCCAACTTCTCAGTCAAAGATTTGGAAGGAAAGAAGAGAATTCAAGACTGCTATTGGGAAATATCTTAAAATTCCATCTATAAATCAATTGACAAACATGTATTATGAACATATTAAAGTTCATATTTGCATATTTCCAGTGGGATATGGACTCTGGACAAATGGCCAAAGTTTACCTAATTATAACTTCTAATAGTACAAATTTGAATACATGCACCACTTCAGGTGATTCATTATTTGCACCAATCAAGACCTAGATGCATTCACTATGTATCAGGATTTGGGAATGCAAATACAAAGAATGAAATGATATCCTTACAAACTGACATTCTAAAGAAGGAGACTAGAAAGCCATTCATCAGTATATACAGGATAAATATAAAGAAAATAAATACAAATACAGTGGTTAAATACACAGTACTTTGGGGAGGGGTTATAGCCCTTATGAGGGTCACAAAAAGCTTTATGTAGAACATGGTGACTAAGCTATATCTTAGAGGAAGGGAAGCCTTCTATGAAGTAGATGTGGAAGAGGTGAGGAGAGAAGTAAATAACGGAAGAGAGCCCATTTCACAGGCAAAATGTCTGGAGACTAAAGTGTTACATGTTACGAACAACAAAGAGGCTCCCTTGCCTGGACTGCCTAGAGCAGGGACTGGTTTTTGTTTGTTTTTGTTTTTTACTTAGTAAAGTTTAGCTGCCTTAAATAACCTATCTCTAACCCATATTTTTAGGTTTATTGGACATTCTTTCTCCTCTTATATACTCTATGATTCAAGCAAATTGGTCCCCTCTTTGTTCCACATACACAGTGTTCCATCTGCCACCTTTGTGACTTTGTTGATGTACTTTGGATGTACTTTTTATTTACTTACCTCTACTTCAAAGAATCCCTTTCTTCTTTAAGAGGAATTTTGATATCATTTCCCACATTCAGCCTTTCTTGATCCCTTCAGCTTCTAGTCTGGCCCTCCCAGAATCCCAGATTTAATTACTTGGAATAAATGTATTTAATATTTCTGCTGTATCTATTTATATACTTATTTTCTTCTCCTTTAGAACATAAGCTTCTTATGAGTAGGGATTGTTTGATATTTTGGACTTATATCCTTAGTGCCTGACATAGTTCTTGATATCAGCACTTAGTATAGTTTCTTCCTTTCTTCCTTTCTTTCTTTCTTTCTTTCTTTTTCTTTCTTTCTTTCTTTCTTTCTTTCTTTCTTTCTTTCTTTCTTTCTTTCTTTCTTTCTTTCTTTCTTTCTTTCTTTCTTTCTTTCTTTCTTTCTCTTCCTTCCTTCTTTCTTTCTCTTCCTTCCTTCTTTCTTTCCTTCTTTCTTTTCTTTCTTTCTCTTTCTCTCTTTCTTTTTCTCTTTCTCCCTTCCTTCCTTTCTACCACTTAATACAGAGCTTGGCATAAATGCTATTTTGATGACTGTGTAGAAATAGTTATGCTCAATAAAGCCAGAAAGATCTGTTTGGACTAAATTGTTTAGGTCTTAAAGCTAAAGAGCAGAGTTTGTATTTTATCTTTGAGGCAATAAGAAGTCACTGGAGTTTGAGTAGAAGAGTAAACTGGGTGGATTTATGCTTAAGGAAAATCATGCTGTCAACTCTGTGGAGGATGGATTTGAGTAGGGAAACCTATCAGGAGAATATGACAATAATCTTGATGGGAGGCAATGAAATTGTGAACTAAGGTAATAGATGTGGGAGTAAAGAGAAAGGGATAGATGAGACAGATAGTGGGAGGGTAGACGAGACAAGATATGACAATTGATTGAATATGTGGAATAAGGGAGTGTGAAGAATCCAAGATAATTTCAAGTTTACAAGCTTTAGATACTAGAAGAATAGTAGGGTCTTTGCCAAAAATAGAGAAGCTAAGGAGAGAGGTCCGTTGAGGGATGAGGTAAGATAATAAGTTCACTTTTGAAATTGTTGAGTTTGAGATGTTTTGGGACATTTGCTTTGAAATGTCCAGTGATAGGCACACATCAATTAGTAATGCACAGTTGAAACTGAGAGCAAAGCCTAGAGATATTTCCAAAAATCTGTGTCATTTCCACAGAGAAAGCAATGAAGCATGCCCAGGAAAGCTGATGAAATTACCAAGAAAGAAAGAGAAAAGAAGGCCCAGGACAGAGCTTTGGAAAACAAACTCCCCCAGTTAGGTGATGAGGTATGAATGATCAGTCAGTAAAGGATCATACAGATAGGAGGGAAATGAGGAAGGAATAAGCACATAAATTCAGAGGGGAGAGAGTATCCCAAGATGAGAACGCTGTCTACAATGTCAAATATAGCATGTGGGTCAAAAAGGATGAAGGAGAGATCATTCAATCTGTCAAGTGACTGATTGTTTGGAACTTTGGAGAGATCAATGCCATTTGGAAATATTCCACTGGATACTAGACTACAAAGGGCTGAAGAGAGAAAGAAAATATGGGTAGTGAATGTGGACATCTCTTCTTGGTTGAAAGGAGCATATTTAGGATGATAGCATGAGGAAACAGTAGCGTAGAGAAGAGTTGTTCTTTATTATTTTGTTTTAAGGATGGAGGGGATTGGATCTGTTTGAAGACACTAAGGAAGGGACAAATAGATAAGAAAAGACAAAAGATTGGAGGAGGCAATTAAGGGGATAGTCTGTTAGAGAAGACAGGAATCTATAAGAGCACACATGGTGGAATTGACCTTGACAATGTAAACCTTAAAATTTCTTAGACTTATAAATGTTGGAAATTTCACCATTGGGAAATTTCATACTTGAAAAATTTCCTACTGATAGTCTATTGGAATGTGAACCCCCTTGGCATGGGAGGGTCATTCTCCTCCCTACTTTAGATTTCTTTAGGACAGAAACCTTTTGCTGAACAATGGAAAGGGCTTTGACCTATGCTTAAGCATAGAACAGGAAGTTCTTTGAGTCATGATTGATTTTAGAATTGATACAATAGAGATACTTGGAATGACAGAACCAGGTCTTGGAACTTCCAATCTCCACCCTGCTCAGGGTAACAGGATTTAGGAAGGGCTGCAGCAAAGGATCAAGATTTAATTATTTGAGAATATGACCTTCAACAGACATGTGCAAAGCCACAGACCTCTGGGCGGTCCTGGGTTAAGCTAGAGCCACCATTGGCACAGGGGAGACATGGACAGTGATTGGTAGATGTGAGAACTGAGGGGAGGGAACTTGGATGGTTTCCTTAAAGATAGCGGGGTCTGAGGACTGAAGGTGGTTGGAGAGGTTTTGCTCTGAGAGGTTGTGCTCTGAGAAGCTTGCTCTGAAGGAAGCTGGAGGTGGAGGCCCCTGACACTGTTTCTCCATTTTGGTCACGTGAGTGATAGGGACTGATCTCTTTTCTTTGCCTCAGCTATCTAATGGCTTGGGCCTTTTGGCCCAGCCTAAACAGAGGGGGTATTTAAGCCCTATTCCCTTCTCTCCTCTCTCTCTCTCTCTCTCTCTCTCTCTCTCTCTCTCTCTCTCTCTCTCTCTCTCTCTCTCTCTCTCTCTAATACCTTTCTTCCTCCTGTTTTGTAATTTAAAACTCCATAAAAGGTTGACTGCTGACTTGAGTTTCATTTAGGTATTACATAGCTGAATTCCTTGGCGACCTTAAATTAATATATATCAGTCTTTTAAAGTGATTTCCTTGTCACAACAATGAGAAGAGGCACCTCATTGACAGAGATGAGAAAAAAGGAGGAGGACAAGGACTGTGGAGGGTTGAGAAGCAGAGAAAAGAAGAAGCTCACATTGTTTTCTTTTTTTTTTAAACCCTCACCTTCTGTCTTAGAATTAATACTGTGTGTTGTTTCTAAGGCAGAAGAGTGGCAAATGCTAGGCAATGGGGGGTTAAGTGACTTGCCCAAGGTCACACAGCTAAGAAGTGTCTATGGCCAAATTTTAATCCAGGACCTCTCATCTCTTGGTCTGGTTCTCAATCCACTGAACTACCCAGCTCCCCCTCCCAGTTTTCTGAGTAAATTAAGAGTCTAGGTCTTTAGCTAAGAAATAAAAATGAGAGGGAGATACTGGAAAATTTTAGAGATAAAAAAACTGAGAATAATTTGAGGTTGGGAGTAATACAGGAAATCAGGTAGAGAGAAATACAAATATTGCCATGCAAAATGAGTCCCATTTGAAGTTGGATAACATAAATTTATAATGGACCTGATCAGCATGATTGTATGACCCTCTCCAGCTCCATTTTGCAACAAGCCAGTGGGATTAGAAGAAGCAAATGGTGGGAGACATTTAGAGCTGAAGTTTGGCAAAGAATGAATATGCTGGCATAGGAGGAAAGGGATTCTAGACTAAATGATACCACAGGGTTTAATTGGATAACTATAGGGTTAAGACTGAAAAGGGAGGAAAGTCACAGCAAAGATAATGGTCTGAGAAAGTAATAGAATGAAAAGATTAGAGGTCTCAGTGAAGGAGGCAAATAAGTTTAAGGGTGTGATATAGGAAGAGATGGAATAACAGGAGTTTATGGTCAGATGGAAGAATGTCAGACAGCTAGAACTGGGAATTCCACACACCTAAAATCAGAAAGATCTGTATTCAAATCTAACCTCCAACATTTACTAGCTGTGTAATTCTAGGCAAGCTACTTAACTTCTATTTCCCTCAATTTCCCCATTTATAAAATTGGGATACTAATGGCACCTACTTCCCAAGGGTTTTGTGAGGATCAAATGAGATAACATTTGTAAAGTGCTTAGTACAGTGTACATAGTACATAGTAGGTGCTACATAAATGTTAGGTATTATAAGTTGCTTAAGGAAGTGGGACATTTATGGGTAATAATAAAAATGCAGGGTATAAACTATCCATATGTGGGACTAATGTGGAATGAAGGAGTACTTCATGAGATTTAAAGAGGCTGAAAAATTGGAATATTAGATAATTTAAGAAACATTTAATATAGGTGTTAAAGGAATACCAAATGTAGAGCTATAAACAGAGTGGGGCTCCCTTGGGAGGGAATGGATTCCTCCTAATTGGAGACCATAAGAGGGGTATGTTGTAATGAGGATTCTTTAACAAAAGCTATGGGCTAGTCTGCATACTGCTGAAGTCTCTTCCAACTCTAAAATCCAGTGATTCCATGATTTTTCTTTATTTTCTTTCTTCTACTAAAAATATGCCCAAACCACGCCACACTGTACAGCTAACCAAAAATACAAGAAGGGAATGATTTTAATTGAAACTTCTGCCTTGTTAAACAAGGGAATCCCAAAACACTGTGGTCGAAGCCAAAAGACACAAACTCCTGCCATTTTTCCTTCAATGAAAGGAATGAAACACCCAGAAAATGAAGGAGATTCGGTCACTTAATAAAAGTGGCTAATTAAATGCTGGCAGAACTTATAATTGCGGATGAACAGCCCCTTCTGTAGATGATGCTTACCCTTCACAACTTTCTTTTTTTGTCTCAACCACATACTTTTCTTTGGCCCACCACTCCAACTGAACACAGATTGCTAATAACTCACCCGACTGATCTATGGTATGCAAATACTTTCCCTTCTACTTTATACAGGGTTACTATGTGTATTTTTTAAAATATGTGTCTTTCGTGTTTCCTTGTGTATAATATCTGCATATATTTTCACAGTAGGACTGTAGAATATAAATTCCCAGGAGGCTTTGATGGTACCAAGTTTTGGAATAGCCCAGGTGGATTTTGTAAAAAAAAAAATAGTAATAATAATAGATGAGATTATAGTATTTGGAGCTGGAGGAAGTCTTGAAGATCATCTTGTCAAGCCCTCTCAGTTTTATAAGTGAGGAAACTGAGGCTCCAAGAGATGAATGGCCTAAAGGCACAGAAATAGTAAGTAATAGCATTAGGATTTGAATCCAGATCCTGTGATTTCAAAATCAATATTTTCTTATAATGGAAGGGAAGGAAGAAGAGGAGTAGGGGTAGGAAGAGTAGAAAAAAAGTAGAACAAAATTGACTTATTTCTGTAGCTTTCTCCACATATAAGTTAAGACCAGCATTTGATAATTACTGCTCATCCAAATCACAGAGAATTCAATTTGATTTATTTATATACATTTTATTTATATAGTTTATTTATATAAATACTATATATACTGTGTGTGGATGGAACTGAGAAAAGAATATGAGACTAAGAGAGGTTCAACATTTATTGGTACACATTATAGGAATACAATAGTGTTATACTTACCTCCCTTCCCCCAAACAAAGCCAGTTCCCCCCAAAAATATTAAAATAATCAAACATTTTATCTTTTTGTTGTGTTGTTGTTGTAATTACTTGTTCTTATTTTTGCCAAGAACCTTCATTTCATCTTTCCTACCCAATTATTGTTTTCTATAAAATATATTCATTGTCATACAAAAATCAGAATAAAATAAATAAAAACCCATTTCATAAATCTTTTACTGAGACATTTTTGTCCGATGTAGAAAATATTGATCTTCCAAATGCACATTTTTTGATGTCAAATTTAATAGCAAGAGATCATTAATCAAAAATAACACCTACAAAATTGTAGAATCAATATTAAATAATAGTGGTGGTGATGGGCATCCTTGTTTCACTCCTGATCTTATAAGGATGCCCATTAATTGGGAAATGGCTAAACAAGTGTGTGGTATATGATTGTGATGGAATACAATTATACTGTAAGAAATGATGAGCAAGTCAATTTTGGAAAATCATGGGAAGATCTACATTAAATTAAGAAGTGTGAAAATGAGAAGAACCAAGAGAATATTTTATAAGGCAACTGAAATATTATTTGAGGAATGGCTTGTGTTATGTCCACCTCCAGAAAAGAAAAGAACTGATGAACAGGAATAAGATAGTTTTACATATATATATATATATATATATATATATATATATATATATATATATATATATATATATTTGTCCAATGATGCCTTTACTGATGAGCAGAGTGGGGAGGGAGGGAGGGAGGGAGTTAACTGAGTATTTTAATGTAGCAAACAGATAGATCGATTTAAATTTTTTAAAAAGAATTGTAGAACCCTCCCACACTGGAGATAGAAGGGGCCTTGGAGGTTATTACTTTGTATGTACTTTATGTGTAAATTGAATGTATTTATTTAACTTGTATCCACTTGCATCTCCCTAGTAAAGAGTAAACTTGAGAGCAGAGTTATTATGTATTTTTTGTATTTGTAGCTCCAGGACCTATCACAGAGCTTGGCAAAAATTTGGGGTTTAATACCTATTTGTTGAACTGAATGGATTGATGAATTTGTCTAAGGCCACACCTAGGCACCATTCTTGGGCTCCATCAGAGGAGAAGACTAGATTGAAAATGGCATCTGATGAAATAGAAGTGACCACCCCCTTGTACATATAGCCAAGCTTGACAGACCTACTGTGCCAAACATGAGATTCTGTGGTTTGGAGGCAATATCAAGTAAAAACTGACATGCTTCCTAGCTGACATACTAGATAAATACTTATATTTATTTCACATGACACTTGAATATCCATATAATAAACCACTTGATATTAAGAGCTAATATGGCCTTTATTATAATTATATTAACCAAATATTTTAAAATAGAATTATATTAAATAAGCAACAATAGAAAATTCTAGTCCATGGTACCTTGAAGACTTTTTGTGGGGATAAACAAAGACGATGAACAGAACTCCTTGAAAAATTAAAGTACCATCAAAACAAAGATGTTCTGTTTATTATCATTACTTAGAAACATTTATGGACAAGAATGCTTTGCCCGTTCATTTATTTCTTCATTCTTCTTATAGTCACGTCCCTCTTCAGGTCTCTAATTCCTGAGAAATTGCTTTGGTCCTCTACTAGCTAGCAGCCAAGGCCACTGCTGAGGCAATTTTCAACCATCACTTTAATTTTCACTTTTTTGGAATGATTTTTTTGAAATGCTTTTGGCCCAGATATCTGTTTTCTTCCCTGTTCTGACAACCGTCCAATAGGAGAGATTTAGCTCAGTTTGGAAGAGGATAAAAATCCAACAAGACCCAAAGTCCTATGACAGGTGTTTCATCTCTGCTGCCCACCGAGGTTCAGATCCTGGAGTCAAGTTTTGAAAACCACAAACTGTAACCACAAGTCCCTAAGGCCCACCTGATAATAATAACAACCCACATCTATGCCAGGCTGTAAGTCCTACAAAGCAAGCATGCTCCTAATAACCACTTTGGGATATAGGTAGTGTAGATAGTATCATCCTCATTTCACAAATGAAGAAGTGGAATTTTTGAGAAGTTAAATGACTTGTGCAGGGTCACAGAGATAATAAGCATTAACACTGGGATTTGAACCCAGATCTCTTCATAGTTTCTAGTACCCCACAACTGCTGTTATGCAGAAAGAGTACTAGCTTACAGAAAATGAGGATTGGAGCACAATGTCCCAACTTCCCTATGTATAGTTGGAAATTCTTGAGTCCCTAAAAACTACATTACCCAAAATTCCTCTCTGTATTACCTAGAATCCTTTTCCCTTTCCCTGAGTCCTTGCCTTTACATGATTTTATTTAAGTTTGCTCTAACCCCTCCCCTTTTCTCTCTTCTCTCCCAACTGGGCTGGGTTCAGTTAGTTCTTTTACTTTAGTTTTTATTAGTAAAACTTTATAAAATATAATACTTAGTTTATTGTATATTAATTTTAAAACCCACACCTATCTGTTTGCAGGACACAAATTTAAATCAAAACTTAATTTTATGTTGAGTGTACTAGCTGATGTGTTCAAGAACACAAGATTAAGTGACATTCTCTAGCCTTTTAATGTTTGTAAAATACATTATAACTCTGTCTCCTTTAATCACCTCACCATCCCAGAGAAGTAAGTACTATCTCCATTTTTCAGGCTTAAAAAAGTTAAATGACTTGCTCAAAATCACACAAAAATAAATATAATGTAGTACAGAGACCAATTTCTCCCCTGACTTTGGGAGAGGTCTTACATTGTACTATATATGTCAGCTCTCAAGCAATGGTCCATCCTTGATTTTTATATCAATTTCACCAGTCTATTTTAGAAATCTTTTAGTGGATCTAGGAGCCATCTGGCTACAGATTGATTTTAGTTCTAACATTTTATTCAAGATGACATAATTGGGGAACTTTATACAAATGTCAAAGAATTATGATTTCTCTGGTGCCTCAACTTCCTCAATAGATGGCAGTCCATCTATATTATATTGTCATAGGAATATAAATTTTTAGCAGGAAGGAGCCTGAGAGGTCACTGAGTCTCACCACTTCCTTTTTAGAGATGAGGCCACTAAAGCTGTGAGAGATAAAAGTAACTTTCCTAGGGTCCCACAGCTAGTAAGTTTCTGAGGCAGGATTTGTACACTGATCTTCTTCACCCCAAGTCCACCACTTTATCCCAGCACCACATGGGTGCATAATTATTGCTTATCTTTTGTTTCAAAGAAAACCAATGGTGGCATGTCTTGCAAGATGGTTTTACTACAGTGTGGCCACCCCACATGTTATAGCTTCTTGGTGGCACAAGGAGAACTGGGTGATAGTAGACATCAAAGGAGGATGGGCAGTCCTGAAAAGGGTTCAGTAAGCACTCACACCAGAAGAGAGAGTCCTCCCAGCACACCCCATTAACCTCAGGTTTCCTATTGGCCATAGGAAGTGGTCTGAGGCTCAGAAAGGTGAAACGATTTGTCTACAGTCAAAGGACTAGTAAGTATGAGGAATGGGATTCAAACCCAGATCTTTCCGACCCAGCTCAGCCCTCTCTCCTCCTGAAGAGGTAGTAAAAGAATAATATTGAAAAAAATTAAAAATAAAACCAGGCAGAGAACCAACACTTGATTTCTATATACATTCATCAAAGAAGAAGACTGATCCATGTGTCACCCTACTACAAAGCATGGCTCGCTAGGAGAGATTGCATTTAGTGGAAATATACTCAGGCTAAATCATAAGGAAAACCGTAACAAAGACATAACTGCAAGACCGGAAATCTTTGAATGCAGATGTTATCTCAGGGCAAAGTACAGTCTATTTGATACGTACGTTACAGTTGTAAAGGCATTTTTGACTTTTTATTAAGTCCTTTTCCCAAGCACTGTCTCATTTGATCCTCCCTGCAATCCAGCCAGGTAGGCGGGACAGGTATTACTAGTCCCATTTTACAGACCAAGGAACTAAGATACCAAGTGACAGATGTTCATTGAATGGCCAAAGAAATGGGGGAAGGAGTTGACTTGTTCCAGAACAATTGACTAGATGGTGGAAGTTAAACCACAGAAAGGAAGGTGCCCAGATTGCTGCCTAGCTCAGTACTGGTTGTAGTCACTGAAACGTCAGCCTAAGAAACTGTAAGAGTTAACACAGGCTCCAAAAGCGCTTACCCTACTCCCAGAAGGAAGTTAATGCTCCAAGAAAATGTGCTTCATTGTGTAAGAAGGGCTTTGAGCTTCTTGGAAATGAAAAAGGTCACAGGATCCTAGGACCTGGAACTCCAAAGGACTGGGGAAAGCTATCTAACCTCACCCACTCACTTTCCAAATAAGGAAGCTGATACCCAGACACAAGAAATGCCTTCCTTAATATATTCAAGATAGCATTTTTATTGAACTTTCTTATTTGAATCTGATGTGTTTACATTAAAAGCACACTGATATTTCGCAAGGACATTGCGTCATCTTTTGTTCATTCACTAATTCATTCAACAAACATTTATTAAACAATTACTATTTGCAAGTTCCAGTGGTAGGCTATAAAGCTCTGAATTTGAAAAAAAAATGATATAATTCTTGCCCTCAAGGAGTTGACTATCTATGGAGGGGGAAAGGTATCACATGTACACAAGTCTATATAAGACAGAATGTGAAAAGATGTAGAATGGAAGAGGACTTTAGAAGTTACTTAGTCAACCCTCTCATTTTACAGATAAGGAAACACATCCAGAGAGAGGTCACACAGGCAGTAAGTAGCTGAACCAAGATTTGAACTCAAATTGTGTAAATTTCGCAGTTGTGTAGTCATATTCTACTTTCATCTTTCTTTCATTATAGCAGCCTGCTTCTCCTGTATTATTAGGCAAATGGTGTAATTGAGGATTGTCTTTCAGTATTGGGAGGGAGAAAAAGAGTGGAGAACCTCCCTTCTCAAAGCGGGGTTCAGGGGAGACCACAGATGTAATGGAGAATAGGTTTGGGGATGGTAAAGGGAACTCTAAAGCAGGTACCCTAGGAAAATTGAAAAGGAACAGATCATATCAGTTGGCAGGAAGGAGAAGAGCAGGCGATCCTTCCTGTAAAGATTTCCTCATTATGTAAAATATGTTCAGAAAGCCCATCCTAGATGCCAAGATAACTGTGTCCACTTCAGTGCCCTTATTTCTTTTCACAAGTTCAGTTATTTATTGCACACCCCACTTCTTGTCTGCCTGGTGAGATAGTGGACTACATCTCAGCAGCCATTCCTTCTAATTCCACAAACGTTTATTAAGCACCAATAGGTGCCACACACTCTACTAGACAAGGAAGATGTAA
This sequence comes from Monodelphis domestica, assembly GCF_027887165.1. Classification (NCBI taxonomy): domain Eukaryota; kingdom Metazoa; phylum Chordata; class Mammalia; order Didelphimorphia; family Didelphidae; genus Monodelphis; species Monodelphis domestica. The sequence goes on along the minus strand of NC_077233.1, from coordinate 116,663,580 downwards.
AGAAGAAATGGTTCAAAGCCTCAAGAAGCTGACATTCTACTGGGGGAGATATTTCCCCAAAGAGATATATATGTGTATTTACACATATATATGTATTATTTTGCATATATGTAGTATATAATACAAAATAATACAAATTAAGAGAGAAAAGGGGGAAGGAGAGAGGTAAACAGCTAGAGAATGGTGAGAAGGGAAAGTGGCAGGGAGATAAGGAAGGAGAAAGAGAGTGGAAGAAGAAAAAGATAGAGGAGAGAGAAGAGGAGAAAAACAAGGGGAGAGTAAAGAGGAGAGGAATAAAGAGAAGGGGGAAAGGGGAAAGGAAGGGAAGAGAGGAGAGTGGGAAAAAGAAGGAAAGAGAGAGAGAGAGAGAGAGAGAGAGAGAGAGAGAGAGAGAGAGAGAGAGAGAGAGAGAGAGAGAGAGAGAGACGAGAAGGAAAGAGACAGAAACACAGAGAGAAACAGAAGAATAGGAAAGATCTAACCCAAAAGAAGACAGAACTTGAGTTGTGCTTTGAACTCAGCTAAGAACTACATAAGATGGAGGTGAAGAGAGAATGCCTGAATTTGGGCAAGTTAGAGAAGATGGTAGCCTCCATGTTTTCCCCACTCCTGAAGATCAAAGATCAAGTCAATTCTTCTTTGATGTTTAGGACTATGTTTCTACCCAAAAGAGTGTGGAACATCTGTGGTTCTCTGTCATCTGTACCACACTTCACATTTGTCTGTAAAGTTGAGGATGAATTATCCTTAATCATCTATAAGCTTCAGGGGATTTTCTGCTTAGCAGAATCACAGCATGAGCATGTTCTACTGTTTTGCTAAATTTATCAAAAGCAGCATATCCACTGAATTAACCAGATTTTGTCAGTCTATTATCTCTGGCCAAAACCATCTTATATTTATTTTTTATTATTTATTTATTATATTATATTATAAATAATATTATAAATAAAATTATTATTTTAATATTATTGCTTTACATAGATCTCATAGTAATAGCAACTTTTTAGGTCTATTGGCATAAGATTTCCAGTATTATGATGTCATTTGATATAATTCAGAGCAAAGGGAGTATGTCCCCAGCCCTTGTATACAGGGATATGTATATGTCATAAACCAACATATAGTCTTTTTGACATTCATCCCACATTCATTCAGTATGTTGCAGAGGGCACAGTTTGCAATGCCAGCGATCCAAAGAGGTTTTTAAGTGATGTGATTCTTGCCCTCCAGAAGCCTACATTCACCTGGCAAATTTTTCTTTCACTGTACATAGTACTTTCAATATATTCCTTTGACCATGTGGTCCTATCAAGAATCACCCCCAACAAATCCTTCTGTTTGTTCCCTGCCATTTGTTATTATTGGAGAAAGTTCTTGGATGTCATCAATAGTTGGACTCCATTTGAATCAAATAAGTAAAAATGTCCAGAAAAGATGCCAAGTGACAGTAAGCTTTCAAACCATTAAGGGAGAAGAAATGAAAGTCTAATTATTTAACTACAAATTTCCTCTCATTTGAAAAGCAATAGTAGAAAGAATACTGAACTTGGTGTCAGAAAATATTGATTCCACTTTGCCCTCTAAATCTACTAGCTATATGGCCATAAATAATTTATTTGACCTTTCTGAGCTTCTTGCTTCATCTGAAAACTGAGTAGAATGATACACACACTCCCTGCCTTACAGGTTTGAAATGGGGAAAGTCTTTTACAAATTTTAAAGCACTATAGAAATGTGACCTATTATTGTTATATAAATATCCCAATTTCCAAGTGAATTAACAGGACCAGAAAGAAGGGAATGACTAAAAGAACCAACCCCATGGTGAATTTTTGCTAAGGCCCCAATTCTGTTAAACAGAGGCCTAACTAGTGCAGGACAAAGGGAAATTTTGCTTAGGTCATCAATATCCAGGGGCACTGGATCTCCATTCAGGAATCACTGTTACCATGTGCTATGTTTATCTGATGGCCCTCAAAGCTGCATGGTACCCTTCTACATCACCATTGCCACTCTTCAATATGCATTGGAATATCCACTGCACTGTCTCTTCCTTCTAGGTTTTGTCCTCAAATTCCTAAGTTGTATCTCTGCCATCAGCTAATATGGAGTCTTAGATCCTTCTGCTCTCTCTTCATATAACACTTTTTGAAGGAAAGGCTTTTCAGAGGCTCTCAGTAGCAGAATGCATATAGAAGTATGGAGCAAAAGAGGGGTTGAGGTGTTTTCTCTCCCATTGCCACAGGCAAGATGCTATACAAGATAGAATGTATATAAATATCATGGCTAACCATGAGCGAATAACATCAATTTGTTCTTGGCTTTCATGGAAGTGATATTGGAAGTGATGGAGTCAATTCTCTAATCAAAAACCCTCACTGAATTACAATTGACTACCAAATAAAATACAAACTCCTGATCCAAGCATACAAAGCCTTCCACAATTTGGCTCCAATCCATTTTTCCAATCTTGCTGCTTACAAATCCCCTTTGTGTACTCCATATTCTACTCTGACTCTTCTGTCTCCTTAATTCCTCTTAAAGCTTCCTCAGAGGGGAGAGAGAAACTTTAAGGTAGGAAGACAGAGAAAGGATAGAAGTTTTAGATACCACGGGGGGGGGGGGAGATGACGGAGTCAAAGTAAAGATATGAGGTGGCAGGAATGAGTCTTTATTAATTACCAATGAGCCACAGCCAAAGCTCTGATCAAAGGACCCTTCCAAAGGCTTTTACCAGTCCAGAGATCCAGATTCAATACCACACAGGTTGGAGAGATGATAGAGAAAGATTAAAGATGGAGCCTGGCCAAAGGCCAGGCCCCAGCAAGGACAGCCATCAGTGCGAGCTGGAAGGGAGCAAGAGCAGAAGAGAGAAAGGCGGAGCTGGCTGGGCCCTATTTATATGCGAATATACACAGTACATAGGGATGATTACCATTGGTTAATGACAAGGTATAGGTGTGGTTTCTCTTAACTAGGTGAGCACAAAGAAACCTGTGTTCCCGCCTAACCTGGGGGAAGCTGGGGTCAAGGGTCAGAGGCTTTCCCAGCCATGTGCAATACTGAGCATGCTCAAGACTGAGTATGCTCTCTTCTAAGACAATCTGTACATACCAACTATTCCCCTTGCCCATAGCTAGGGGTGGACTGCTACACCTCTTCTCATTCTGTCATCTCCCATCATTGAGTCTTTATCCACATCATTCCTCATGCCTATAATAGACTACCTTTGATCTCTGATTATTCATGGAATTCCACAATCTAAGACATGGTCAGCTAGTTTAACCCACATCTGAAAAGGAACATGCTTTACACTATCCTCCATGAATATCCACCCAGCCTCTACTTAAACCTTCCTAATGACAGGGAAACTGAAGCTCATTCCAGTTTTGAAAAACTTCCATCATTGTTTTTTAAGTAAAGCTGAAACCTACCTTATTCCAATTTCCACTCCTTGCTCCTAGTTCTGATCTTCAGAGTCAAGGAAAACTAATTTAATCTCTTTTGCCAATATGCCCCCTTCTTTCAAGGCCCAATTCAGATGCTACTTCCTTCATGTGACTTCCCTAATAGACATACTTCCCATGCCAGGTGAAAATGATCATAATTACCTCAAACTCCAATAGCACTTTAACTTGGCCTTCTCATTTGTACTTATCACACTGACCCTTGAATCAATAATATAATTAATTCAACTACTATTTGGTAAGCCCCTACCAAATGCAGGGAAATATGATAAGTTCTGAGAAAATATAGTATTTAGATAGAGTCAATCCTTGCCTTGGTGGAGTTTATAATCCATCAGAATTATAACTAGGAAGTCTGGCACCTAAAACAAATTAAATTGTGGATGCATAGTTAAGGTAGATCTGAGATAAGAGGATATAAGAATTGAGATTAAGGAACTGAGAAGCAAGGGTTGTCAAAGGAAAAAGTAGAAATACATGAGATTGGGACCCAGGTCCTAAACTTATTGGCTACCACCACTCAGTAACCACTTCTCCTTTAAAGATGAAGAGAACCAAAGATGACAGTAGCAAGAACTTGTATATGATACAGTCATCTTTAAAGGAGAATTGATTGCTGAATGATGGTGGCCAAAGAGAGATTTCAAAGTGAGAATTGGAAGTATTGAGTATGCCAACTTCTCCTGGCTGTGTGGATGAGGGGGTGTAAGAGAAGAAAGAGCTAGCTTTGGATATGTATCATTTTCAGTATTTCTGAGTACACCTGAATATGGAAGAAATATCAAGAAATTTTCTAAAATGGTAACAAGAAGAGGGAGCAGTGTTTCCTGAAAGCACAGTAGAAAAGGAGAATAGAAAAGTTGGGAAAGGCCTAAGATTGAGGTTAGTATTGGGGCATGGTGACTGCCTTCACTGATGATGCTGGGCATCCTACATGGTACTGATCTATAGTCCAAGAAGGGGACGTGGCACAATTCATGCCAGTTGGAAGGGTGGTTCCAAGAGATTGGTATCATGGCTATAGAACCAAGAGTAATGGCAGTCCAGAGGCTAGGGGATATATCTTGCCAATCAGATGAGCAGTTGGCGACATTTCAGAGAATGGAGGAGAAAGAAACAAGAAGGATGACCTACACTCATCCCTAAGCAGACACCTGAGGCAAAGCTACAGCTATCCTTATATAGATCCTTAGCTAAAACCTGTATGAACATTATCTTCATAACACATAAAATTTATCCTGATATCCCCAAAGCTTAGCAGAATATCTGATACAAATAAGGTCCTATTGAACTTCATAGGGTTATAAGTTTAGAGCAGAAAATACTTTCTCGTTTTACATATAAGCAAATTGTGATAAAGAGCAGTAAAGTCACTTATTTAAGGTCACACATCTAATAAGTGCCCGAGGTAAGATCAGACGGGTCTTCTCTACCACATTCTGTCTCTCTATATCACCAACATACACTGTTAGTGTGGGAGCTTATCGAATAGCTACAACATTGGAAAGACCTGGGTTCAGCTATTTCCTTCAACAAATAATAATTGTGTGATACCCAAAATATTACTTAACCATTAACTAGGGGACTAGGTGGAGTCTCTAATACTATAAATTCTTGACTTCATTCCCAATTCCACTGGACTCACTTGACTCTTCCACCTTCTCACTCTAGAGATACCCCATCCAACGGCCCTCTCCTTTGATTGGGGAGACCAGATCATGATTTTTGGAAGTGCCCAGCTCATCCCTGCTCACTTCATTTCATGCTTTACTTCTTACTCTACAAACTTTTCCACCTTACCTGAAGGCTACCACCTTCCCTCCTATGTTCAGGTCTTTTTATACATTGTCTTATCCCATTTAAATATCAGCTCCTTAAAAGTGGAGAGACTCTTTTTTGTTTATATCATTCCCAACCCTTAACATAGAATCTGCCTTACTCATAGTAAATGCTTAATAAATTTTTATCTGTCTGTCTATCTGTCTATGTATCTCTCTGTCTCTCTGTCTCTCTCTCTGTCTCTATCTATCTATCTATCTATCTATCTATCTATCTATCTATCTCTCGTAAGATTCCAGTCTTCTACCAATGAAACCTGGGGACCAGTCTCTGTTAGTATCAGTGCATTTCTGATTAGTTTCTTCATTCCATCTTGGAATCTTCCTTGTATAGAAAATATTTGTTGTTGTTTAGTTATTTTCAGTCCTGTCTGACTCTTTTTGAGAAACCTATTTGGGATTTTCTTGGCAAAGATAATGGAGGGGAGAAAACCTTGAGGGTAATATTAAGGGTTCAGGTGACAGAGGATTGTATAAAATTACCATGTCCATTGTTTTAAAGAGAAAGAGGTTTGCTAAACATTTTCTGAGATTCTTCCCATCCAGAGGTTAAGAGCTCCTTAAGAGACTGACAGAAGGCTTCTGTCCTTTTTTTTTTTTTTGTCCTAGGATGATGTCTGTAGCATCTGTGTGTTCCTTTAAAAAAAAAAAGCCTAGAGTGCTCTCCCTCAACAATCAATTATACACTGATAGGACAATGACTCCAGGTGGACATATGTGTGGGCCATTATGGCAGAGCTCTGCATTAGTGCTAATTAATCAGGGTGGCTATCAGTCTAAGGAAATGGAAGGGGTGACATGGAGCTTCCTGAATTTATCCTGAAAAAGATGCATTTAAGAACCACCCGAATTGTTCATTGATCTCTCATACAAGGAAGAATCCAGAGCAATATTTTCTCATATGTCTTCAGCTGTGAGCAGAAGAGTAGACTGTGAATATCTATGACTGTCAGGGCTCAGCATACTGAACCGAACTCTTGTAAACAGATACAACATGAAACAAAATTAATCCAACACCTGTTATACAGGAGCGTTATTGTGCGTCATGGTCTTTTGGAGACCAGCCAGCATTGGGATGTGGCCACAGACCTTAGCAATAAACAGTGACAAGGACCCAGTGTCTTGAATGAGTCACAGCTCAGTCTCAAGGAGAAAAATGGTACAGTTCAGGACCTGGCCTTGAGGTTAGAATAGAAGAGTTGTAGGAGTTGCAATCCAGAGAATATCTTGGGAGTCAATTGAGGAGGGAGGTCAGCTGGCTGAAGAAGGATACCACACCGAGGGCTCTCTTTTAACCCTATACCTCATTTTTTAAAAAATAATGGCTCAAGCAGCCAAATCTATTGGTTCTTGAAGGGAGCAGTACAAACCTCCTGTTCCAAGAGTCCTGGGCTGACAAGACAATCCATTTTCTGATACTGACTTAAAACAAGGAGGTACCCTCTCCTTTCTTATGGGAGATTTATCCCTCTACTCTCCTCTTCTCCTTTCCTCATCCATGCCGACTACTAAACATTGGACTGGGTCAGACTCAACTCAAGCTACAGACAGAAAATTAGCAAATTAAAAACAAAACAAACAGAACTACCAGATTTTTTCCTCTGATGGGTAAATAGATTTAGGGCCACAAATTATATTTTTCCCTTTCTCCTCCCAGAGCAAACCTTATGTATAGACCCTCCTTGGAAAAACATATTCTCTCTCCCCTCCCACATATATGAAATTACATGAATTATACTTCTACGAAATTATATACAAATACCCTTGGGGAGAGTAAGTTTTAAGTACGATATCAGTCATTCTCACCTCAGTATAACATTATCTCGTGGTCATAATTTTCTTTTCCTTGGCATTCCCCTACATTGCTTCCATCCTGAAGGCATCAAAGGGTTGATTAAGCTCCAGGAAACAGCATAAAGGGAATTGCCCCCAAATCAATTAATTGATCAATCTACAAGAATTGATTAATAGTCTACTGTGTGGCTGGGACTGTGATGGATGCTGGGGATACAGTTTTAAAAGTGAGACTATGCCCCCTTTTAGGAACATATATTCTAATAAAAACATATAGCACACATAGAGAGACAGATGGATGGATGGGTAGGGGGATGACTGGATCCATGGAAAAATATTGATTAGGTGTTATGTGTCAAGCATTGTCCTTAGCCTTGGGAATACAAAAAGAAAAATAAGACAGTCCTTGCTTTCTAATTCTAATTAGCAAAAACAACACATATAAACTGTAGGGCAGATGGAAAGGCACAAGTCTTCCCAGTGCCTGGAATAGAGCCTTCCACTTAGCAAACACTTAATAAATAATTTTTGGATTGGGTTGGTCTAGGGCTTTGACCTTTTTCTCATTACCAGAGTCCAAAAACAGCTGTTACTGAATAGCAACACACCTTCCCCTGCTTGAAGGAGGCAAGTGATGCAAGAAGGGAAGGAAACAAAGCCAATGGGATGACCCTTTGGTGCCACTTGCAGCAACCTGGGGGCTGCTTCCCAGGAATAAGCGCGGGACTACTAGCATAAACAGAAAGTACCCATGGGGCTCTTTTACACCATGTGCAGTCACATTTTTCCACAGCCTAGTCAGAGCCAGGATCCTTAGTTAAGCAAAGGTATTTGACATTGAGGCGACCTACCCTCCCCCCACCCCCCTCCAGTGCCAATGCCTACAGGTCAGGGCGAGACAAGAAATACACACTGAGGTTTTGGACCTTGGGGTGTAACAGTCCCAAAGTTAACAGTTATTTGGACTTCAACCCTTTACAAGTGGTGGAAAATTAGAGCTTGTAAACATTCACAGAATGATCTCACTAGAAACCCAATCTGAACACTGATTCCCAGGTCCCTTTTTTCTGTTTAATCAAAGGAAAACTTAAGGAAGCCACGTGGTCCTAGGACTTCCCTGCAATACCCAGTTAGCACAACTTCAGGTCAGAAGGATTCTTGGGTAGCCAATTCAAACAGAAAACCAGTCACATTTTCTCCCTAAGGGAAATCCCCTTTCCTTGGGCCAGCAGTGCTTCCAGTTTGGTTTTTGTGTTTGGTCGCTGCCAAGCACATCCTCTTCTGGGGAGCCAAGGCACTGGATTGGCTTATAGGATCCCCCTGATAAAATGACAAGCCTGTTGTCCCAGCTGGGACTTGGTGTTGGCTTGGTTGTTGTAAGTAAAAGGAGATCTGTCCACCGGGCCCAGTGACAAGCCATCCAGGCAGAAAGAGAACAATCTAGTAGATGGCAGAGAGTGTTTCTAAAAAGTACTTATGGGGAGAGGGAAAAAACGTTGGGAATCTGAGATTCCAGTCAGATTGAGAATCTTTATTTCCATTTGAAGTAGTTTGAAAGCCAGTACAGTTATTCAGATCTTTCAGAATCTCAGAGAACAAGATGAAATTTAAGGTCTATAAAGTGGAATGTGGCCTTGAAGCAAGGATGACGTTGGGGCCAAGTCCCACCTTTGATTTGATTGCTGGTTGTGTGATCCTTGTCAATTCACTTAACCCAGACAAGTCTCCAGGCTGGAGGCACAGTTTCAGAGAAGACACTAATCTAGAGGGGCTTTCCTCTTCCCATCCCTATCTCCTTTGGGTTCCAGCAATCACAACTTCAATTTCTATAGCACTCACAAGCATACTCACAATAAGTCCATGCAACAAGTACTGCAGGACTGATTATAGACCAAGGGAAGAAAATGAGGTTAGGAGACAATGAATGCCTTGTTCTGACTCATACCAGGTTCATCACTGGGTTCTCTCTCCTCTGGAACCTAAGTGATCATATCATTCTAAAGGCTACTGCTCCCAGCTGTGTGACCCTGGGCAAGTCACTTAACCCCCATTGCCTAGCCCTTACCACTCTTCTGCCTTGCTACCAATATACAGTATTGATTCCAGGATGGAAGGTAAGGGTTTAAATAAAATAAAATAAAATAAAAATAAATAAATAAAGGCTACTGCAGCCCCGGCTCCATTTATTTTGGCTTAGCGAGTGCACTAGCTAATCTTGAGACAAAAAAAGAGCTCATAAAGGACTGAAGCTCAAAAGCTCATTTTCAGTCCTCCTTATATTCAAAGGAAGAAGAAAATCCTCATGTTAGCTGGAGCTCAAAGATAGGTTCACAGCCAAGATGTGGGCTCTGGAAAGGCTAAGTAAATCATTGCTATCCATGGATCAACGGTCTCTGTTGTGTCTAGGCAACAGATTATTTAGTGTTTCATTAAAAAAAAAAAAGAGCATGCCTTGTTAAAGTGCCTTCCCCATTCCAAAATTATATTGCTTAGCCTTTTACAGCCTTGCCCCTACCAACCTTTTTTTCAGCTTTTTAAGGCAATATCACCTAGTTTCCACACGGGACGTAGTCCATGGCAAATAGACAAATGTCACATCCTCCATATGCCCCTAATATGGAGAGAACGTGTTAGTGCCTGGACTGAACTCAGATTTATATCCTAGCTTCATTGTGGAATACAGATTAAAATGGCAAAACTGACTTTTCAAAATGGATGCCCTTGTTCAACTTCTCTCTGCCCCTTTCTCATTCTCCTGCAGAATTCTTCTCTGACTGTCTTTCTGAATATTATGCAACCTCGGACCTGTTGGGCTCAAAAGACCCAGTGGTCATTGAGCTTTGCAAATTGGCATCCAACTGACTCGTTGCCCAAGCTTTGTTTCAGCTCAGTTAGTCCAAAGACTAGTGACACAAAAGTCAAAAGAAGAGGCAGATTAGAGAATTCCTGAGTTGAGAGAGTAGATGAGCAGAGCAGGAATCTAAGATTATATTCTAATACTGTTTTAGGGCTCTGCTACCCCTTCCCCCATCCTTAGCCTGTTCAAAAAAGATGAAGGAAGGACTTAAAGGGGTGCTGTATTCAGTCTTGAGATTTCTGGCAGCTTACAGTCTAGCCCAAAGCATGAGACTCCTCCCAGGGATATACACAACCGAGAACACAAATGTGGACCCATGGGTAGGAATAAATATTGACAGATTGACATTGATCACTCTCATTCCTAGATGTCTTCTGAATGCCCAGATTCAGTTTGCAAATCAAGATCACCCTTGATTCAAGGTTGCAAGGGGGAAATTTCCAGAAATGAAGACAAAGGCAATTTTAATATTTTGAAATGTTAGGTGGCTCAAAGGATAATAGAAAGATGCAGTGGGTAAAAGGAAGCCTCAGTACGTAATAATTATGGTAGTAATAATAGGTAATAATATAGAGCTTTAAGATGTACAAAATGCTTTACAAAAACTTATCTCATTTTGATCCTCACAACAACCCTGGAAAGTAGACACTATTATTATCCCCATTTTATAGATGAGGAAACTGAGACAGAGGTTAAGTGACTTGCCCAAGACAACACAGCTAAGAGTAGAATTCATGTCTTTCTGGCATGAGGTCCAGTGTGCCATCTCCCCATTTGCCAGTTCCTGAATTACTATTTTCTTCATGAAGAAGTCATGATTTGATCTGGTTAATTCTAACTCCTTCCCCTTCACCTTGCTCAAGCTGATGATGGATCTTGAGTCATTGCTTTCCTTTCTCTCCCTCTTAACCCAGAGGGTTTTCTTTTCTAGCCTCCAAAGGCCTCTTCCTTTAGCTTATATTTGCTGTAAAATGCCTACAATCAGATACTAGTTTAATATTTAGTTTCTCTTATCTATATGACCTACACATGTCTCTGTGTGGATGCACAAAATTATAACTTAGAAGGCAGGAGCTAGATCTGTCACTGCCATACATGGTTGTATAATTGCAATTTTAGATACTTTCCACATACGTCCTAGGCTATGACCACTATACAAAGACACAGACATGCCACTGCTACTTTCTAACTGATTTTGGGGTTGGCCAAGATGATCTCCAAGCTCCTTATACTAATCTAACTCTTATAATCTTTCATATAGTTCACCGTCTAATAGTACATAATTCAAGGCTTTTGAAGAAAAGATAACTGATTCCAAGCAGGCTTTGTTCTTTCCCTTTCTGTAAAAAAAATCCTACAGAACAATGTGAAATGAATCCCTAGGATTTTCTCTGATGTCTGTTTCCCTATTTCAAGAAAGAGACGTCTATAGCTAAATCTTTTCTTAAAAAATCAATGCAAACTGATACTCTACATATGGTATCTAATCTTTTCTTCACTGGAAGTGAATGCATTCACTCCAAAAAGGGAGGGGTTGGACTAGTTGACCTCAGAGGTCCCTTCTCGCTCTAAATTTATGATACCATGCTCTTAAGACTAATGTTTTCAAATTAGGGGACACGCCTAGGCTTACCTACAAGGGGAACTTTGGAAATACAATATTGGATGGTTCTCACTCTTTAGTGTAGCTAAGGATCAACTACTGGGCCATGAGAAAAATGAGGCCACTTTGATCCCTAACCCCCACCTCATTATATCTTGCTCTCTACTTCCTTCGCTGCCCACAGCAATATACGTTGGTTTTGGCATCAGTAGGGCCACTCTGGCTCATCAATAGGAAGCATTGTTTTGCAGCTGGGCACCTGCACTACAGGCTCAAACAATGAAACTGTGCTAAAGAACCCCTCCTTTCACCCCCGGGCACCCACTGTAAAAGGAGCAACATGTAGGGGCCTGGAAACATGCTTTCATCAGAATGAGACTAGGACCTGCCTGGCCAAACAATTGAACTGGCTTTTCCCAGAGAAAGCAAGAAGACTTCTCTAGATATTAAGTACATGAGTGCTTTACTATGAAAGCTTCTTTTGCTGATCAGATATTGGAATTGGCCAAAGCAGGGAAAGAAAACTGGACATCTGTTTTCTGGACTGCTTATTGACTGACCTCTCCTAAAGTCTTGGCAGTGTGGTCTCCTTTCAAGTCAAAACGACATTGGAAGTCTCCTCCAATACTCTCCTTGGGTCTTCTGACTGGGGCCTGGGCTATTGTTCATCAGCAGGCATCCATTACCAACTATATGATCAGGGCACTGGCTCAGATACTGGGGAAGATACAAAATTTAGATAAGAAAGAAGTCCTAGCCCCAAATCGTGCACATGCTCAAGTATTGGTAATAATACACAAGATATCATGGTGGTCACTTGAAGTACAGTCTTTAATAATTTCAAGTATTATATTTTTTAAGATTTATTAGCAATTATTAGAAGTGACAAAATAAAACCATGTGTCCATGGCTAATCTACCTGTTCAAAAACCCCACTCCACCACAGTTGCTGACAGGAAGCAAAAAGAATGTGACCAGGAACCCAACCAATTTATCCCCCTGTCCATGTTATCACCTAATGACAGGAAGTCAGTGGGCTCCTGGGAAATGTAGTTCAAAGTCACAAGATTTCCAATTATACAATGTCCATCAAAGAGATGTTAAGAGACACGAGGAAAAAGATTGTCATTTCTTTTAGGAGGTACCATTACAATTCTGAGCTTTAAGGGATGGTTGGGAATTTGACAGTGTCAAAGGGGAAGGGAGAACATTCGTGAAATAGGGAATGGTATAAGCAATGGCAGCGAAGAGCCATTTGAGCCATAGAAGGGCCAAATATAATCTGGAAAGTTAGAATTGGATCATATTGGGGAGGGCCTTGAAAAACCAGGCAAGAGAATTTGAACTTTGGTCAACTGACAAAGAAGGTCACCGAAGATAATTGAGCCTTAAAATATGTCTAGACTACTTAAAAAAGGACGATTCTTGAAATAGCATGAAAGAAATATTCTAGTGGAGAAAGAATGGAGATGGGAAGATTCCTTAGCTTGGAATAAATTCCTCTTCATTAATAATTCCTAGAATTATTATCATCCTTCAAAGAATATCTCAGGCACCATATGCACTGTTAGGCCTTTCCTGATCCCCACAGTCCCTAGTGTTCTTAACCTCTTCAAGTGATGGTGTATTCATTTGCATATGCTTTTTATTGAGTTGTCTATAGTACACGTTGTATACTTCCAATAGAACTTAAGCTCCTTTAAGATGCTAGTTAATCAATGAGTATTTATGAAACACCTACTATGTGCCAAGTCCTGTGCTAGGTCCTGGAGACAAAAAGATAAAAACAAAATAATTCTTGGTTCAAGAAGCTTACATTTTTATTGAACAGAGGGGAATAACATGTACATATACAATTATTGACAAAATATTTTTGAAGTAAAACACATGGTAATTTCTGGGAGAAGCACTTTATATAGTATGTATTTTGTCCAAAATTATATCACATAAATATTGCAATTTCAAGAAAGAGAGTGTTAAGATGGTAGGGGATGAAAGAGATAAGGGGAGACGGGGTAAAATCAGCTAAGAAGCCAGGGATGCTAAGAGGCAGAAGTAAGGAGAGGGTGTATTCCAAGAAGGAAGTAAAAAAATGAAATGTCCTGTGAAACTGTTTGGCATCCCAAACACCTAGGACTGAGGTTTCCATCTTGTAGGCACTTAATTCATGTTTGCTGGATGAAACAAATTTAGGAGTTAAAGGCATTCTCTTACTGCTCCTGATCATAAGAGCCTCTTGACTAGGATACAAGATTCTGCCTTTGATTGTCTTTTACCTTTCTTGTATCGCTAGCACTTTGCATAGTGCCTGCCATATAGTGAGAGTTTTAATGTTTATTGACTGCCTACTTACGTGACCTTCAGAAGAGTTCTATAAACTCTTGGGATTCAGTATCCTCATCTCTAAAAGGAAGAGGTTGGACTAGATGGACTCTGAGGTTCTGACCAGCTCTAAATTTGTAGTCTCATGTCTTGATACCAAATTCCAGACTCTACTGAGCCACACTAAGAGGACTCACTGCCATTATTCAACACTAAAACCATTAACCCTGCTAATAGAGGCCCCATGAGTAGCACAAAAGTCAGAGAATCATAATGAAAACTGGTGGAGAGGATCAGTGGCAATGTTTTGAGTCTTTCATTTTCATTTCCACCAAATCTTCTGGAGTTAGGAACTCCTGAGATGAAACTGTTAACAAAATCTCAAGATCATGGAAAATAATTTGAGTTCTTCCCAAGTCTGTCATTCAGATTTGGGAATGATAGTCCATAAACTTTTTAAGGTGAAAACCCCAAATGGGAAGTACATAATGGAAAAGGTTTAGGTTCATTGATTAGCAGCACTGATAATTTGTTTAGTTCTTTCACTGCTAACAAAGCATACTTTCACTAACTCCTCCATTCTGATAACCTTCTTCACCTTATTTCCTCTTTAATGTTATGTGTTACTATTATAAGTGAGGTGGAGACCACAGAGAAGTGATTCTCTTTCCTTGTTCCTTAGAGGTTATTTCCAACCATCTAGGCACTGGAAATATTTCTGAAGAACAATTCCCTTGAATTGCACTGAATAGACTCATCAACAGTCCCTTCATTATCAAATTGTACTGCAGCGACCAGGTGCAGAAGGCAGCCAAAAGGAGTTCAGCAAATCTTCTGCCAAGTTCTGTTAGCTTCCATCTTCAGCCCATCTCAGTATCTGATTTTGTCTTCCTCTATACCTAATCTCCTAACTATTGCTCTATTGCAGCCCTTCATTCCCTCTTGCCTGGACTATGATAATAGAACATTAGGGCTCACCACTTCAAAGTTCTCCTCTATCTGATCCATCCTACCAAAACCATCTTCTGAAAGCATAGGTCTGGCTGTACCACTCTCCTGTTCAAAAAACCTTCCCCAGATCCATCTGACCATAGGTTAAAGTGTGAACCCCTAGCCTGACACTTACGGGTCTTCTTCAGTGTCACTCTGAATTGCCTTTTAGCCAGATGAGACCACAAATTATTCCAATGTCATTAAACAATCCTTTAGCTTTGTGAAATTGTACATCTCCTCCCCTCTGTCTAATGTGTGCCGTCCTCTTGGCCTTTTGAAATATATCTCTCTTTGAAGTTCAGCTCACACGTTGCTTTCTCCGATCTCCTTATCTGAAAGTGCTCCCTTCCTTCTCAGATTTTCTCCGAGTACTTTGTCAAGGTTACTCTTCTGACCCTATCACATTCTTTGTTGTTGTTCAGTCATCTTTCGGTCATGTCCAACTCTTCATGACCCCATTTGGGATTTTCTTGGCCAAAATACTGAAGTGGTTTATCATTTCCTTCTCCAGCTCATTTTACAGATAAAGAAACTGAGGCAAACAACATGAAATGACTTGGCCAGAGTCATACAGCTAGTAAGTGTTTGAGGCTTGATTTGAACTCAGGATGATGAGCCTCCTCAACTCCAGATCTGGAACCCTATTCATTGTACCCATTATAAAACGTATTTGTGTGCACATTGTACCCCCTTCCAATCTATTGCAAACACCTTGGGGGATGTGCCATCTCTCTTAGAATTCTCAGTGGCTAGCACAGGGCTTTGCATTCACTGGTAGCTTAACAAATTGATTGAACCTAGAAATTAGTGTTAGTGTCTGAAAGAGTACAAAGAAGTCAAATATCAGAGGGTGTTCCCAAGGACAGAGATAGACTAGAAAATACCTGAACTTTGATTTTGGACTCCAAAACCAGATCAATACCTAAAACCGACTTCCTCTGATAGAGTCAGATTATCAGAGCAGGAAGGAACCTTAGCGATTACCCAGGCTCACTTCTTCATTTTACAGAGGGGGGAAAGCCAAGATCCAAAGAGGTTATTATTTGCCCAACGTCACACTCATGCCACAGAAAAAGCAACATCGCCTGTAGAATCGAAAGACCTGAATCCAGTTCCTGGCTCTTCTCCATAAAACCAGTGTGACCTCGAGCAGGTGAAAATTTCTTCTCTCTCTCTTGAGTCTCAGCTCCGTCATCTAAAAAAGGAAGGAACTGGATGGGTGGGCAGATTATCAGGAGCAGAGTCAGGATTTGTAACCAGGTCTTTGTCGCATATTCCCAACAGTCTTCAATTCCTTCAGAAAAAAAGACCTTTAGAAATACCTACAAAAATCACACAATAGTATGAGTTGGGAGGTGAGAAGGAAAGCAAGGAGGGAAACCAAGATGATCTAGATGGCTCGGGGCATGGAGTACTAGAACCAAAGTTAGGAAGACCTGAGTTCAAATCACGCCTCACCTACTTGATATCTGTGTGATGTTCAACAAGACATTTAATCTTTTTCTGCTTTGGTTTCCACATCTATAAAATGGGAATAATAGCACCTCCTCACAGGATTATAGTCCAGTGGATCAGATTTGAAAACATATGCAAAGCACTTTAATAAAGTACTTTATTAATACTAGCTATTATTAGGGAAAGTGGAAGGGGATAAGCATTTATATAGTACCCATCGCATTCCAGGGACTCTACTAAGCACTTTGGGCAAATATTATCTAGTTTAATCCTCAGAACAATGCTGGGTGATAAGTGCACTTATGATCACTATTTTAAAATTTATAATTTATAAATTCACAATTTACAAAAGAGGAAACTGAGGCAAATAGAAGTTAAGAGACTTGCCTTTAATCATACAGCTAGTAAATGTCTGAGGCTACACTGAACTCAGGTCTCCTACTGGGGGTCACCTAACTGCCTCTATTATAATTATCTATTATGATGGCTAATCTAATATTCTTATCTCTGAATTCCTTTTCCTGGTCTTGTTCTCTCTCTATTTGATCCACTGCAGACTGAACTCTCCTATAACCATCACAGTGATGAAGCTGAGATAATAATATGTTTAATTAATATTTTATTCCCCTTTAAAGTTTCTTCTGATTTCTTGCTTCCTACATTTCAGGCAGGCTTTTTCTTTGTTTCTCTTGATTTGGTCTTTTCAATTTGTGCTTTCTCCAAGCCTTTCTCTTTAAATCCATTTGGCCTTCTCAAACATTGTTGATCCAGTTCCAACCCTTATATACATTTTCTTCCAAACCAAGGAAGAAGCAGAGGAAATGACTTTTTTTTTTGGCCTTGGCAATCACAGATAAAGTAAAATCAATTAGGTTTAACCCTTGACTTCTTAGAATGTGTGCTTTTCTGGAAGTGCTTCTGTAATGGAGAACAATGTTTACGTTTAAGGACAGTACAGGATATTCTTTATCTATGTTATTATTGTCTAATCTGAGCAAGAATTTGGAAATGATTAGGTGGCTGGATTATGAAAAAACCTCAGATGGAGATCCCTAGGGAAATGAATGAGAAAGTCAAAAATATACCCATGAATTCCTGATTCTCTACTTTTTTTCTTCCGGGCAACTTGCATTGATTTTTACATGAAGCACCACTTCAAAGGAACCAACCCCTTCCTCTACTGAAGTAACTAGAACATTTTTTCCTTGAATAAAGTTTTAATTCTTTCATTTGGTCTCTACATGCTAGGATTAAAGATTGAGCTATAAGGGATCAGAGAACTGAGTCCTAGAGGTTAAATGATTTATCTATAGTCATAAAGATTGTAAATGATAGAGCCAAGATTTGAACTAAAATGAGACAATAAGTTATTAAATAGAGGAGAGGGCCAGGGACTGGGCCTGTAGAGGTAGGAGTGACTGCCCCAAATAGTCAGGAGAAGAGAGTCAAATACTACTGCAAATAGTCAGGAGAAACTGAGTATTATTTAAGTGATGAACAAAATTTGGAAAAATTAAATTTATTTATATTTTTTATTCATATTTTCCAAGAAAAACCAGCTATATGTGTGTGTGTGTGTGCTTAGAGTGGGAAGGAAAAAAGATAATCACCTTCCAGTTGAAAAGAATTCAATGAAAAACACAATTTAAAAATATCTAATAATAATAAATGCTTGCTCACTTGCTTGATAATTTGATGTCTCTAATTCTCTACCCTCTTCTCTTAGTATTCACCCCAAACTAAGCAAATTCATTCATTCATTCTTGACTAAGTTGCCTCTCCTAGCCCTAAACACGAATCCCCCTTACCCATCACCAAACGTTTTATTCAAACAACAGATATATTTAATTTAACAGATGATTGTGCTAACAAAATCCCAAGATTTTCCAAAGAAGTTTCAAAAGTTCAACCCACCCCTGAGCCCTGGACAGTCTCCTTCTCCCCTTTAGTAATTTGTTTTGTGTACTTATTTTTGGTTGCTGCTGTTGTTTTAAATAAATAGCTCTACCTTCCAGCTTGATTTGAAGGAACAATAGTTCTATTAATAATAAATTGTAGGGAGGCAGCTTGATGGCTCAGTGAATTGAGAGCCAGGATCAGATGGGAGGTCCTGGGTTCAAATTTGATATTCTGGATACTTCCCTGGTGTGTGACCCTGGGCAAGTCACTTAACTCCCATTGCCTCCTCCTTACCACTCTTCTCTCTGTCTCAGAACCCAAGGAATCCACAGAGTTGATTCTAAGATAGAAGGCAAGAGTTAAAAAAATTATGAATTGAAGGATTAGAGACAGAAGGTTTTATCTATTGGCACAGGGTTCAACTCTCAGATTTTTGTACCTTCCCTTCATTTCTGCATATCACTCAAAATGATCAAAAAGCCCCTTTTAACCACATTTCTTTCTAATTGGCTGTTACCAAAGGCCAACTGGCTCTCTTCAGAACATTCCATTGTAATGAGACAGAATTTGGGCCACTGGTCTTCTGATCTGGCTAGTTCCTGCATGAAATCCTCTAGTTAACAAAGGAGGGTCAACTCTCTTCCCCATGTTCACACTGAGAAGCAGGTGTGCCCATTCTTGGTAAGAGAACAATAAACTTGCTCCTTTTCAGGCATCGGAAGGACTTTCATCTGGGGCAGCCATAAGGTAACCACGAAACCCACAGCCACATGGA